>NW_028261391.1:49929734-50229734 GCF_051295495.1 Thamnophis sirtalis
TGGCTTCCTGCCTCCTCCTGTTGTCTCCTCAGTGCTCACTCCTCAAGTGTAGTGACTTCCTCCCCAGGCCCCCATCCATTTCTCCCCCCCCCAAACACAGCTGGATAAAACTATATAAAAATCCAGCCCAGCTTCATTGATTACCAGTTTGAAAAGGCAACGTGGCTCCACCTGCAATCAAATTACACTTGAGGAGGGAGAGCACAAGCGAGCACTGATGAGACCACAGGAAGAGACAGGAATCCAGGGAAAGAGCCATGCTGTTCCCCCAGCCTCTTACTTTTGGAAGGCTTGGATCGGCTCCCCTCCAGCTTCTCTGCCTCTCCCCTTACCCCAGCCTGCCGGCAGGAGGTGAATGGGTGAGCTTTATTGCATTCCAGGCATTTCCCACCCAAACAGCAGGCTGCATTTGCAATGGGGGAGGTGTTTGGGGAAGGCAGCTGGGGAATGGGGTGGTGGTGGCAGAGGAGCTGCTTTCAAGCTATTGGAAAATTTATCAAATCCAACTTGTGTGTGTTTGTCTGTGTGTTTGTTTGAGAGAGAGTGAGTGAGAGAGGGAAAGGAGTAAAAGAGATAGTCCAATCCAATTTCTCTGTGTTTTTGTGTGTGTTTGAGAGAGGGGGGAGAGGGAGAGAGGGAGGAAGGAGGGGAAGGGAGAAGAAAAAGAAAAAGAAAGAAGGAAACTTCTTTTGCAAATGAAAAAATAAATAAATGCTGTCGCTTTAAATCGGAACTGAGTATGCCTGGCTGTGGAATTCTGGGAGTTGAAGTCCACAAGTCTTAATAATTTTAAATTGAAAAGGTGCAGGAAAGAACAAATTGGTTAAATGGTTATATGTTATATGGTTTTATGTTTTTGAAGTTTTAGGGTTTGTGAAATATGATCATTGTGTTTCTAAAAGGCTTGTGAATGGAGCCAAACTTTCTCTAGGGTCATTATCTCATTATCTCTATCTGGCAGGCATGTGGAATGAGCCTCAGGCAGGTTTCTTTGTTAGCAGAAAGAAAGAAAAACAGCACAGCAATTTAGGGCTAGAAGGCTACTAGGAGGTCATCTAGACCAACCCTGCTGTAGCAGGAAACCTTACATTGTATGGATTATTTTGGTGCCTGTAACAGAGAGGAAAATTGCCAGAAAGGAGAAATACTAGGACAAGGCTGTCATGCAGAGGAAGACAGAGATAGTCCTTGACTTATGACTACAATTGAGCCCAAAATTTTGGTTGCTAAGTAAGAGCATTGTTAAGTGAGCTTCACCACAGTTTACCCAATCCATGGCATCTCCTGGTGAGAGACATCAAGTTGGCCACTCCCACCCAGTCACATGGCTGCCAAGCCACTCCCACAAAACAGGCCACCTACAGAATAGGTTCTAAAAATTTGAAATGCACACCTCTCTCTCTCTCTCTCACACACACACACACACACACACACACACACACACTGTATTTTCTGGAGTATAAGATGCTCTGAAGTATAAAACACACCTAGCTTTGGGGCAGGAAAACAAGGGGGGGGGGGGAAATCTGCCTCTGCCTTCCAGCAATTTGCCTCCTTGCAGCAAACAGAAAACAGTACAGAGAATGTACACTGTTTGTGGTGTATTTCTGTGCATGTGTCCCTGACCCATAGAAATAACAAAGGATCGGAGAAATGTACATTATGGCAGTATATTAATGCCAGAATTTTTTCTTAAATGTAGTCACACTAACTACTCCCAATTATTTAAATAGATATATCCAAATATGACTAAGTCCAGCTCTACCTCAGCTGCCTTATTGTAATACTACAACAAGACACTGTTACATTTCAGACTATACTTGTACAGATGCTGTTAAAATTGATGTGGCTTTCAGGAAGTATACATTATTCTCTGCTATTTAAAAGAAGATACAATAGCACTGGGCCTCTTCAGATCAAGCATTTATTTTAAAAAAGCTTCTTAACTTTTTAAGTTGTCTAAAACAATAATAAAGTAGTCTTCAAAATATAAGTCTAATAGTTTGAACATTTTATAGGTATTTACAATACAATACAATACAATAGCAGAGTTGGAAGGGACCTTGGAAGTCTTCTAGTCCAACCCCCTGCCTAGGCAGGAAACCCTATTCTGTTTCAGACAAATGGCTATCCAACATCTTTTTAAAGACTTCCAGTGTTGTGGCATTCACAACTTCTGGAGGCAAGCTGTTCCACTGATTAATTATTCTAACTGTCAGTAAATTTCTCCTTAATTCTAAGTTGCTTCTCTCCTTGATTAGTTTCCACCCATTGCTTCTTGTTCTACCCTCAGGTGCCTTGGAAAATAGTTTGACTCCCTCTTCTTTGTGGCAACCCCTGAGATATTGGAACACTGCTATCATGTCTCCCCTAGTCCTTCTTTCTCTTAAACTAAACATACCCAGCTTCTGCAACCATTTTTCATATGTTTTAGTCTCCAGTCCCCTAATCATCTTTGTTGCTCTTCTCTGCACTCTTTCTAGAGTCTCCACATCTTTTCTACATCATGGTGACCTAAACTGAATGCAGTATTCCAAGTGTGGCCTTACCAAGGCATTATAAAGTGGTATTAACACTTCACATGATCTTGATTCTATCCCTGTTTATGCAGCCTAAAACTGTGTTGGCTTTTTTGGCAGCTGCTGCACACTGCTGGCTCATATTTAAATGGTTGTCAACTAGGACTCCAAGATCCCTTTCACAGTTACTACTGTTGAGCAAGGTACCACCTATACTGTACCTATGCATTTTGTTTTTGTTGCCTAAATGTAGAACCTTACTCTTTTCAACATTGAATTTCATTTTATTAGATAGTGCCCATTGTTCAAGTTTGTCAAGATCCTTCTGTATCTTAAGCTTGTCTTCTGGAGTGTTGGCTATTCCTGCCAGCTTGGTGTCCTCTGCAAATTTGATGAGTTCCCCATTTATTCCCTCATCCAAATCATTGATGAAGATGTTGAAGAGTACTGGGCCCAAAACAGAGCCTTGGGGTACTCCACTGCATACTTCCCTCCATGAAGATGCAGTTCCATTGAGGACTACATGTTGAGTGCGGTTGGTCAGCCAGTTACGAATCCATCTGGTGGTAATGCCGTCTAACCGAAAGTATTTATAGTTATTGATTTACCTCCTTCCAGCAAACAGCCTGTTTCAGTTTCAGTTTGGCCTAATTAGCACAAGAAAAAAAAATGCTTCTACCTCCTACCAAAAAAAGGGCAGTGGGGATTGGAATGGGTGGAAAATGGGCCCTGAAGAGGCCAAAAATGGGGCTTCCTGGGAGAGGCTTACTGATGGAAGCATCTTTAACATAGCTGCTCCCGAGTCCCTGGTCGCGTTATCTGTTTAGACGATCATCTATCAGACGTCTGACAGGTACCTTACTCTTCGGGCAAGAAGGGAAGGAGACGAGTTCTGTTGAGCCAGTGCTTTTTGATCTTTGCAGCTTCGGTGTCTGCGAAGAGAGGGGGGGCCAGCCAAAGGCAGAACTGTATGCGTGCTGGGGATCTCCAGCTGCCTTTTGCAGCACGAAGTAAGCATTCTCCCACTCAGAACAAGGTTTGATTTATTTGATTTTAACACGAGCAGAACTCATATGCGAGGACTTTAATTGTTATTCAAATCCTAGCTTCATTTTTACAAGATCTTCTTCCATTAATCTAGCTGTTTAAAGAGGCATTCAAAATGGTGACGAGCTTGTCGAATTGCTCCGTAACAATGTTTATTTTCTAAATCTCCTTGTAAAGTTCTACGGAGTTTTAAAACTTCAAAGGAAAGGAGTGATTTATTACTTTATTACTTTGCCTCACAGCCGGCCAGCAGAGTTTTACTAATTAGTTTCATTTTTACAAGACTTTCTTCTGTTAATCTAACTAATAAAGAGACACTTAAAATGGCGTTGAGCATACTGAACTGTCTCCTTACAATGTTTATCTTCTGAAACCTTCTGCAAAGTCTTACGGAGCCTTAAAAATTTCAAAATAAAGGGGTGATTTAGTACCTCTTTCCATAGCTGTATAGCGGGCCAGTAGAGTTTTACTAATTGCTTGAAGATAAAACTTGGAATGGCCTCAAAACCAAATCCTAATTTGAAGATATCCCCTCCCTCTGCCCCCAGAGGCACATCGCCAATACCTGGCACAAAGCCGCAGCCTCCGCTCTCTGCGCCCTCTACTGGAGATCTACTAACGAAAGAATTTTTCTTGAGGGAATTGAATGAGGCTCTCAACACTCAGACAATTAAAATGGAAGACAAACTTAAAGATTTTAAAGAGGAGATAAAAGAGGAGATAAAAGAACTTAAAGAGGAGTTGTATGATAAAATTGATGCCAGGGTTGCTAAAATCAGAGATGAAATGCTGGGGCTTGTAGATGTACTGACAGAACATGTTTCCGGAATTGAAGATAATCTAGAGGATCTTAATGAAGCTAATATTAACTTGACATCGAAAACAGAGGTGGTGCAAAAAAAAGTTGAAAATGCTGAAAAAGAAATTATTATGATACAGTACAGACAGATGGAGCTGGCATTAAGAGTAAGGGGGTTGCGTGAAGAAAAACAGGAAAACCTGAAACAGATCTTTTCAGAAGCCTTTGATAGTCTGTTGGGAAGACCGGGGGCTAAGTTTGACTGGCAAATCAATAAAGTTTATCGCGTTAATTCTTGGGTTGCAAAGCAGAAGCAGCTCCCTCAAGACATTGTTATATATTTTATCACAAGAGAGCTCAGAAACACGATATTACAAGAGTCTTATAAAACTAAGCTCCAAGTTGGGGGTCAAGACCTGACAGTTTTGAAAGAGATACCACTTCAAATGCTAAGAGCCAGGAGAGATTATGCTTTTTTGGTTGAAGAACTTAGAAATCGTCATATACAGTACAGATGGGATGCACCATTCGGTATTATACTCACATTTGATAGGCAAAGATATCGTCTCAACTCAGTATGGAAAGCTTGAGATTTTTACTACAATATTTTGAAGGCTGGACATTCTGCACCATCTGGACCCAGAGAAAGATCACAAGAAGGACAAGACAGACAGCAAATTACACAACTACCAGATAAGATGGATCATCTCTCTCTCCTAGAAGCACAAGGTGTTATGGAACAAAGACCTAGCCGTATGATTACTAGACGAATGGAGCAACAAGCTAAAATGCAACAACTTCAACAATTACCTGCCATCGATCAAGGAGCTACAGTAACCAGTCCAGAAGCAGTGGGAGGAGCCAGACCAAAGGTTAAACAGGCCATGCAGGAGGCTCTAAAAAAGCTTCAGGTAACCAAAGATGACAATTAAGATTTTAACATGGAATGTCAATGGATTGAACTCTCCACAGAAGAGAAAGAAAATATTTCACTATCTTAAACAGTTCAAGAATGATATAATTTGTTTGCAAGAAACTCATATTAAATCAACCGATCAAAAATATTTGATTAACCCAAGACTTGGTCAACTTTTTGTAGCTTCTGCTATGGAAAAGAAAAATGGTATAGTTGTATACTTAAGAAAAGATATGAAAGCTGAATTAATTGAAGCAGATCCCTATGGAAGATACATCGCGTTGGATTTGATCCTAGAAGGGAAAAAGACATTGTTTTGGGGAATTTATGCTCCTAATCAACAGCAAGATGGATTCTATAGAAATCTTCATGCTAAACTAGTACAGTGGGATTATAGGTCCTGTATACTATACTATTGGGTGACTGGAATGGTGTTATAGATACTAAGAGAGACAAGAAGATTTCTCACCCAAATACTAAGATGCAAGCAAAGCTACCTAAATCCTTTTTTGACATGATGGATGACTTTGAACTGAGAGATATCTGGCGAGAAAGAAATGCAGAGGAATATGATTTTACCTTCTTTTCTGATAGGCATCAATCCTTTTCTAGGATTGATTTTATATTAACCACTAACGATTTGCTTTCCAGGGTGAAGAAGTCAAAGATTGCAGCTAGAGCTCTTTCGGATCATAACCCAGTTTGGATGGAATTGGGAGGGGTGGTACAGGCAAGAAGGTCTTGGAGATTGAATGAAAACTTATTTAGATATGAAAAGTATATCAATGATTGTAAAAAATTGCTAATCAAATACTTTGTTTTTAATATGAATAAGGGTAAACCTATGGAATTCGTATGGGATGCAAGCAAAGCATATATGAGAAGAGTGCTGATAAATATAAATAAATCACATAGACATAAACAAGGGGTAAAACGAATAGAATTGGAAGAGGAAATTTGGAGGAAAGAGCTGGAGTTAACATTGAATCCAGGCGATACAAAGGTCAAGGAAGCAATTACCATATTAAAATCTCAATTTGACATGTTGATTTCTGACCAGGTAGCCACTAGTTTGTTATATGCAAAACACAATACTTTCTGCAATGCAAATAAACCTGGCAGATGGTTAGCTTATCAGATTAGGAAAAAAAGGAAATCTCGAAATATATCTAAATTGATCTATAGAGGGAAGGAGGTGTTTCAACAGGATGAGATTCAAAAGGCATTTGGGGATTTTTTTTACAGAGTTGTATAAGGGGGATAAAATTAATGGTTTAGATATAGACAAATATTTAGATAAAGAGAAAATACCCTTAGTTAAAGAAGAGCACAGTCAAAAATTGAATCAACCAATAACCTCGGGGGAAATCTTACAGGTAATTAAGCAGTTAAAGGCAGGGAAGGCACCAGGCACAGATGGCTTGACAGCAGCTTACTATAAAAATCTACAGTTAGAAATGGTAGAACCTCTTAGAGAATTGTTTAACAAGATTCAAATGGAAGGTAAGGTGCCTCCATCTTGGAAGACAGCTTTTATATATCTGATACCCAAAGAAGATCAAGACACTACTCAACCAAAAAACTATAGACCTATTTCATTACTTAATGTAGATTATAAAATTTTTACTAAAATACTAGCAAATAGGTTAATGCTGGTTATTCAACAATTGATCCACGCTGACCAAACAGGTTTTATTCAAGGGAGACAAATGAAAAGTAATGTTAGATTAATTATTAATGCATTAGAATACTTGGGAAAGAACAATCAAATTCCTGCTGCGTTCATATTTTTGGATGCTGAGAAAGCCTTTGATCGAGTTAATTGGCAATTTCTACTGAAGATATTGCAAAAAATGCAGATAGGAGATCAAGTTTTTTACAATCAATTAAAGCAATATGTCAACAGCAAACAGCTCAAATCATAGTCAACGGAAGTTTAACAGATTCTTTTCAAATTGGAAAAGGCACAAGACAGGGCTGTCCCTTGTCCCCACTATTGTTTATTATAACTTTGGAAGTATTGTTGAATAAAATACGGGGCTTGGATGGTCTAAAAGGAATTAAGATTAGGCAGCAAGAATACAGAGTGCATGCCTTTGTGGATGATTTGGTTATAATATTGGAACAACCGCAGGAATCCAGTATGGTCTTAATGAATACAATTAATCAATATGGTCAAGTGTCTGGTTTTAAAATAAATTTAGGAAAACAAAAATATTAGCCATAAATATGAACACTAAACAAAAGGAAGAATTGGGAGGAATGTTAGGATGTGAGGTAGTCAAAAAGGTCAAATATCTCGGAGTTAATATTTCAATCTCAAATGGGAAATTATATAAGTATAATTATGAACCACTCTGGCATAGTATACAGATAGAGATGAAAAAATGGGATAAGTTGCACTTATCTTTGTTGGGAAGAATAGCAGCAGTGAAAATGAATATTTACCAAAATTTTTGCTGCAAACTATATGAAATGTTTTACAAAGATTGGAGTACAAAGAAATAACTACAATTACATCTGCAACTGGGTTTTAAAAATATTTATCACAATCATTGCTTTACATTATGAGATCTAATATCAGAGTCAATAGAAAAGCCCTCTAGGAGGCTTTATGCAGCATTTCTTTACCTTCTGCCTTTTAACTAATCCACAGAGCTAGAATACGGAAATATTGTTAGCGGCAAACATTGATAAATAGATCCTTTTTCTGATATATGAAAATAAGTCTGCAAGTATGTATGCATTTAAGTGAAACATTGGAAAGAAATACTGGATGCCAGTGGGACAGAAATGAACGCTTGCTTCTTTCTTATTTAGTTTTTATAACAATAATAACATTACAGAGCTTTTCTTTCCCTATATCCATGGCAATTAGAAAATTTCTACATTACATGGTGTTACAGGTTGTCCTCGACTTACAGTTTATTTAGTGACCATTCAAAGTTGCAATGGCACTGAAAAACGTGACTTTTTCACAGTTAGGACCTTTGCAGGATCCCCAAGATCATGTGATCAAAATTCAGATGCTTTGGCTTCATTTTTATGACGGTTGCTGAGTCCCAAGGTCACGTGACAGTGGTGGGATTCAATTTTTTTTTCTACAGGTTCTGTGGGCATGGCTTGGTGGGCATGGCTTGGTGGGCATGGCAGGGGAAGAATACTGTAAAATTTCCATTTCCCCCCCCCACTCCAGAGGATGGTTACTGCAAAATCCTCATTCCTTCCCAATCAGCTGGGACTCAGGAGGCAGAGATGCGGGGGGGGGGGCAGTCAGAGGTGGCATGTACTGGTTCTCCAAACAACTCAAATTTCCACTAGCAGTTCTCCAGAACTAGTCAGAACCTGCTGAATACTACCTCTTTTGCAACCTTCTGATAAGCAAACTAAATGGGGAATCCAGATTCACTTAATAACCAGGCTACTAATGTACCAACGTTAACGTTAACTAACATTAAGTAATTCACTTAACATCTGTGGCAAGAAATGTCATAAAACGGAGCAAAACTCACTTAACAAATGTCTCACTTAACAATGGAAATGTTGGCCTCAATTGTCGAGGACTACCTGTACTGTCCAATCATAAAAAGACACAAATCTGGAAAAGCCTTCCTGTATTTCTGTTCCAAACAGCCAGTAAAATATTACCTTGACAAATCAAATCACAGCCAGGCTGGGCCTCTGAAGTAAATGAAGATTATTGAATCTTCATAATAGAATAGATGATGCAGCATACAAAACATTTATCTCCAGCTTGTGTTCCAGCTTGTGGTGAGAAAATACCATATAGTAATATTTTCCATATATGATAGTACCGTAGTGAAGCATTATAGACAATATACAGTTTTTATTCATGTAACAGATCTTGTAAATGAGTCAATTCACCTTGGGCATCTTTATATCTTTTCAATAGCTGGTAAAAATGTTTACCATATTATTCTCAGCACTTGTAAGTTGTGACTATATTTTTAAGTTCCTCCCCTGTTCTTATTAAAAGTGTGCAACTGATTTGTTCTTTGTTCCACAGATGTTTTCAGAGTCTCTGCAGTTGGTTTTAATTGCCAAAACTCGGTAGTTCTATAATACTTTAAATCACAAGCTTTTAAGGTTACAAGCAACCGGAGATTAAACATTACCTCTGGAATCTCAGAAGGATCAAGAGTTAATATAACTCTTCAGAGTTTCTCCAAGATGGGCCCAGCTTTTTAGCTTCAGCTGCTCTTTGTTTCTGCATTGCTAACCAAGAAAGAAGACTGGAGAGAAGGAAGTCAGACCTTTTGTTGACAATACATTTTAGAACCCATTATTCACTCCCCAAAAGCCACAGCTTAAGAAAAGAAAAATTTCCACTTACCAATTAAGTTGTAAAGGAGCCCCAAAGTAGAAAACAACCTCCAAAATTAATGAGGGAACTGCAATTGTAGATCAAGCTGCTACCATTAGAAACTTGGAAAGTCCAAATGTGATTTTCTATCGTCTAAACAGAAGTGACACATTATGTACTTGGTAAATGCCATTTTGTTCTGACATTAAGTATATTTAAATTATTTAAACTATTTTTAAATTCTACCTGTCATGCAAAAGACATATCTATTTTAAAAAAATGTAAAGGTATATTAAAATGAAAATATACCATATATTGCAAAAAAAAGCACATGCCACACTCTATATTACAGATTTTTAAAAATAAATGTAAAAATAAATCTGGTTTCAATATGCACCTAAACTGTTGCAAAATTTGTGCATGCCAGGAGAACATTCCAGAGAATATGACTATTTTCAGCAGAAACAGTATAGCGGAGTACATTGCACATAAAATTTGAAAAACTCTATCTTGATAACAAAATATCATTGTTTAGGATCTTTCAAGTGAAGGAAGAGCCCTGATAGTATGATGACACACGATGTTAATATAATTAACTTGACAATGTAAATAACTGAAATATGAGTCCTGTGCCAATAACATAGCATTCATGTGCAGTGAAATGCCATTTGCAAGCAGCAAAGGCTTCTTCAGACAGCAGTATAGCACAGGTAGTCCTCGACTTACAACAGTTCACTTAGTGACCATTCAAAATTACAATGGCACTGAAAACAGTTACTTATGTTCTTCATATTTATGACCATTGCAGCATCCCCATGATCATATGATTTACATTCAATTGGTTGACAATTGATTCATATTTATGACAGTTGCGGTGTCCTGGAGTCATGTCATCTTCTTTTGTGACCTTCTGACAAGCAAAGTCAATGGGAAAACCAGATTCACGTAACAAATAACTTAACATGTTACTAATTTAAGAACTGCAGTGGTTCACTTCACAAATGTGCTGAGAAAAGTCGTAAAATGAGACAAATTTAACAACAAATTTCTCACTTAGCAACATAAATGTGGGCTCAATTGTGGTCATACACTGAGGACTACCTGTGTAGCCTTGTAGGATGGTCCGTATTCACAGAAGAGATTGTTGAACCACCTGGGTGTATCAGATCAAAGGGTGTTGGGATCGATGTATTACTTTATTTTTGAGAAGAGAAAAAATAGTCATGCATTTAGTCAAACAGCTAAAGATACTGGTCAGCAATCCAGAACTCTTTGACTGTGGTGGTTTTCTGCCAGTTCTAAACTTACAAGCATATAAGCAGGCCCACATTCACAGCATAGTGATGTTTCAATAGCTATGAAAAGTGTTTATGCATCTCAAATCACTTTCAACTACCTTTATAAAATAAATTACATTCAGAAGGATTAAGAGCATTGGTGGAATTCAAAACTTTTTTCTATCAGTTCTTTGGGTGTGGCTTGGTGGGCATGGCTTGGTGGGCATAGCAGGAGAAGGATACTGTAAAATCTCTAATTCTTCCCCACTCCAGGTGAAGGTTTACTGTAGAATCCCCATTTCCTCCCGATCATCTGGGACTTGGGAGGCAGAAAATAGATGGGGGTGGGCCCAGTCAGACGTGACTTTTACCAATTCTCCAAACTACTCAAAATTTCTGCTAGTGGTTTTCCAGAACTGGTCAGAACCTGCTGAATACCACCTCTGATTAAGAGATGCAACAATCTGAAACATCACCAGAAAGAGGCCAGTCTGTAGAAGATGACCAGCTAAACCTAAAGGAGGAGTCAAACATGTCATCATTTTCGAGTCACTTCATGCCCATAAGAGATTCAAGTCCAGCCCACCTTGAATTCCATTGACTCTTATCTACCACCAATTTGCTTTGACAGTTAATAGTTCAGATTCTTGTAGAGAACTTAGGCTTGCATAAATCTTTATATTCATTCTGTCCAGATTTCCTGATTTTTCACACATGACATAGTAAGTGAGAAACTGAGAATATTTGAATCTGTCCCTGTATTCCAATTCACAGGGAAGCTGAAATCCATTCTTCAATTTTACTATTATTTTTGACTTAATATTAATTCATACAAAAGTTTGGAATGTAGCCTATATTCTTTGAAGTGTATATTTTATTCCTGCAGGACTATAATTTCAGCAGCATTCAGAAAGCCCATCTGCTCTTTAAAATGGGGTGAACGCTAATAATGATATCAGTGAACTTACTATAAAAGAGTTCTGAGTGTTGATTAACTGATGTCAAGACAAATCATTTCTAAGAAATGGATGGCCTCAAAACAAACACCATCAGTTCATTTTACTTCTTTTCAGAGTGAAGTTTACAACTTAAATTAATATTTCTTTCTTTCTTTCTTTCTTTCTTTCTTTCTTTCTTTCCTTCCTTCCTTCTCTTCTTTTCTCTTCTCTTCTCTACTTTTCCCTTCCTTCTATACTTCCTTCCCTTTTTTCCCCTTCCTTCCGTCCTTCCTTCTCTGCTTCTACTGCTCCAGTTGCATGTCCAAGGCCAGCAAGCAAGCAAGTGGTTGCTGCTGGCTGGGGTAGAGAGCAAGAAGGTGCACGGTGGTACAAAACAGAAATGGTACATGGATGTGGACAAGATGTGCCACAGGGGTAGGTAAACATACATAAGTGTGCATCAGAGATAGCACATGAGTCAAAGAGGCTGTGTGGATCAGTGGCATAGATAAGGAACTGTGTTCAGGGGTGTGAGAAATGCTGGTCAGGTTGTATGCTATTTAACTTGAGTAATTCGTTAGGTAGCAGTTTCTCCAGGGAATAGAACAGATGAGAGTGAGGGAACACTTTGATCATAGCTAGCACCATTAACAGAAATATTATGTCATCCAAATTGTGCATTTTACCTTACTCTTTCTCCTTTAAGGTTGTACTTTTGAAGGCAGGGATTGTTGTGTTCAAGAACTCTCACACTAAGTGTCTGCTACATAGTTTTGAGTTGATCTTCCCTTTCTTCCTCCATCTTTTCTTCAGTCTTCTTATTCTGCACTGTTCCTTGTTATTCTGTTATTCTAAAGACATGCAGCCATTTTGTCCTGTTTCTTCTTCTCTCTACCCCTTGCTACATGCCAAAATAGATTGCTATCATCTCTTGACCATGATATCTTCCATCTTCCACATGCCATAATTAAGATGATAATTTAATTTAATATTTAACTACAGTTAATTAAATTAACTATAATTTAATTTAATATTTAACTACAATGTTGTATGTTGCTATTATAGTTTCAAAACAGTTTAGAATCCCTGCTGGCTCCTCCATTGAATTGTAGGGAACTATGAGAGACAGCTTAAAAATAGGATCATATGACCTTCTGATGACCAGGGCAGGATGGTCTATTGATTCTTGGTAACAAGGGAGTTTTATGCTCAGTTTCAGAGTAGGAAACAGTTTAAACTGAAATAGGGTGAGCAAGGTCTAAAATATAGTGGGTAATGTATTTGATTGACACCAGAGAAATCCACAGCACTTGAGGACTTATGACTCAAACTATCTCACAGGATTGTTGTGAAGAAATATAGAAAGATGGGGCACTGTGTACAATATGAACTTGGAGTTCCTCAACAGAGAGGAGATACAAATACATTTGCATGTTTGTCAAAGAAGAGGCATGTAAAACAATATAGACTTTTCTTTGTGCACCAAAAAGTTGGTTCTTTATGAGCCAATGATGGTTGAGGGAGGAAACAAGATTCTGAAAGTTAAATTGTCACGGGATGTTCAAAATGACCACCATGTGACTGCAGCAGTTGTCTGACTACAGCAGCAACCTGAAGCAGCCACAACTTTCCCAGATTTCATTCCATCAGGAATCATGGGTCCCAGATTTTCAGTGCATTCTGTATGTTAGCTTATTTGAAGTATCTTGGTTCAAAAATTGTCACCATATGATCAAACATTTTATCCAGTTAATGGTAATGACAATGTGGATTTTAGCCAGTGGTGGGTTTAATTTATTTTAGTACCAGTTTGCTCGTATGCGCACGCACACTTGCACAGAAGCGTCCAAGCAGGTGGGTGGAGCCACTGCCACCACTGCTGGTTCTCCTGATCCAGGGCATACCGGCAGAAACGAACCTCTGGTTTTAGCACCTTTTAAAGAGAACTGCCATTATAATGTCAGAACCAATGTTCCATTTAATTCCACTTCCAGACTGTCTTCAAATGTAGCCAGACACAATCCAATCAAGATTAGCAACTGAAAGAATATAATTTGTTTTCATCTTATGCTTGCTGCCCCGTTGAGAGACGTCTTCCTGGTGAAATTCTTACATGGTGTTTTAACCTTACATTAGTAAATTTTATCTTGCATAGGAAAAGGAAATAAAAGGAGATTGTCTCTCTTCATAGGTGACATATCCTTATTTTATTTAAAAAAAACTATACAAGCAACAAGGCTTTCCTTCATAGTTTGTCTTTCATAAGCCTTTTCTCTTGCTCAAAAGGAAGACAAATGTTGAGTTTTTACATTTTTGTTTTTGAAAAAAATATATTTTGTTAAACACCATAAGGAGTGCAAAGTTTTCTATGCTCTGTTATCCTTGTAAATTTTCTTCTTTTCCTCATGACAACCCATCCTCCCGGGATATCTGGTGAGCTATAGGCAGTATTCAAAACTAAAGATGTTTGGAAAGGATGATGTTTTATTTTTTATTAATCCAGGCTCAATTACAGCCACTGAAAAGAAATTGTTATCAGACATCAGCAGCAGGATCCGGTATGCCTTAGCAGGTTGTCTGGACCCAAGTAGCATAGCAAATCTTTCTGCTGGCTCTGTCTTGTGGCATCTTTAAGTCAATCTTCTGGCATTCCAGTTATAGGTAAAACGGACATTTTAATGTATCCTCTGTAGGGAACAATGCTCATCACTTTCAGCTAAATTCTCACAGGTCTTAATAACTCTCTTCTCTGTTTTAAAGATAGATTTGGTCTGTGCCGGCTTTTAACTCATTTCCAACAGGTGAATTCCAAACAAATATTGTTCACATAAACTCTATTATCACATGATAATTTGTCATTTTCACATGACAGAGTGTTTATCCATTTTTGTTTATTTTATGGTGATTCATTATTATCAAATGACCCTATGAACCTTCCCATATTGATAAAATTATGGAAATAGTAACTGAAAGACATTAATATACAGAGTGCTTTATTTAAGAACTTTTGTGTACTTTGTATTTTATGAATGCAAAAAACAGAAAGCCAATCAACAGGAAGAGATTAAATTTGAATTTGGCTCAGTACACCTATGTAAACTTAGAAACTTACCCCCAAATACTAACAGGTTCATAATGTAGCTGAGTATAGCTGAATAATTAGGAGAACCATTATCTATATTCTATAAATGTTCTTTTTACCTTTTTATTTTTATTTTAACATTTCTTTTTCTTCTTTCCCCTTTGTTTATTGTACTGTCTGGTTAACCAGGTTTGATATTTTTCTGCTCATGTGGTATCATGTGGTATATTTAGCTACAGCCTTTGGATCCTGTCTTCAACTGTTTTTTTAAAGCAACGCATACATATTTTACTGCAACTGTCTTTTAAAGAATAATAAGGCTTTTTATGTAGCAAAAAATCCTATTTAAAACATGACTGTGAAAATGATATTTTTTTTACTAGAACACTATGTTCTGGAAAAGAAAATGACATGGGGTGCGATATGGTACATCAAAATACTAGGTTGTTTCCCCCCAAAAAAAAGTTAAATAAAAACAGAGTGGATTCTGGAGAGAAAAAAAATAATTTGACAGGGAGAGTTCTGGAAGAAAACAATAAAAATAAAACCTAGAAAACTGATGGCAGAAAAAGACCTATTGGCCCATTCAGTCTGCCTTTTGAGTTTTTGTTTGCTTTCGTTTTCTTTTTAATGTACAGTATTAATTTCTTTTTAATTTAAAATAATTTAAAACTGTCCTGGCTAACTTATTCGTGTAACTGGCTAGTCAGACTGCAGATAAAATAATTATTCAATATGTATGGCATGGTTGAGGGGAATAAATTGCTGTTTGAGAAAAAGTGCTTGGAGGTAGACATAATAGAATGCAATTTTATTTTTTTATTTTTTTGGTGGGGCGGTTGTAATCCAAAAGTAATAAGAAATTTAAATGGATGGAGTCATCCCATTCACAAATGTTGACATTTATTTTATTCCCTGTCTTTTTATTCAAATGAGTAGTAACATTTTTTTAAAATACAAAAATAAAAATGTGAATTACATGTTATTAAAAATGTTTAATGACTATAATCCTGATGAAAAACTTGTTAATATACTGTAGATTGTTTAAATGCCACGAGAATAGGAGCCCAATAAGTTGTAGCTGGAGCTCTTGCCACAATTGTGCAAATGTGATTCTCATATCTCCCAAAGATGCTTTTTCAACCATGACCTGGATGACTGAGAATTTCTAGAGACATGATCCTTATCTGTGACACCAATGATAACTGGAAATCAAGGAATAATCCTAACTATGGTGCTGGGTGATGAGAAACAGACTACCATTTCTTAACATATGTCATGGAAATGTGGATGATCAGAAGAAAGAAAAAACTAATTATCTCCCAGCAAATCTGTTGGTGGTTTGGATGAGGAGAAAAGGAAAACTAGGAGGTTGGGCCGGAATGAATGCTTTATTTTTATGGCTAAAAGGTATATTCTTTTTCCTGATCTAACTCTGAAGGGGCAAACACTGACAAATTCACCTATAAAATTATGTATGTCGGTATAATCCTATGTGAGAGCTAGTGTGGTCTGGAGAGGAGCAAATATCCTTTTGACAGCAAATGCTGGAAAAGTAATAAAAATGGCTTAAGGTTCCTAAAGACTCCAATTCATAATTCTACAAATGCTAATGGGGAAATGAGGATCTGTTCTTGGATTATATTTTTCATTTTTAAAAATTGGCAATACTGTATGTGGCTGATGGGAGACATATGACCATGTCTTCATAATCAGTTTAAAATATGTTTTGTGTTTAGTGAAGATTTAAATGCAGTACAAGATAATATTAGAATTATTTTTAAAGATATTTTTGCATACTGAATATGACTGTATAAGTGTTATAGTGCATAGCTTATCATTATCACAATATCTAATATTAACAGGGATAGACTACTCGCTAGGTAGATGGTTAATCTCCCTTCTTTAATATTTTTATTTCAGGAAAGTATATTTGCTGCAGTCAAATAAATATTAGTAATATGTTTTATACTTTAAAAAAATCATGATCTTTTAATCTGTGTTTCTAGCTTCATATTTATATTATTTAAATTCTTTATCTATATCACAATTCCATTAATTTTTTAGGGAGATGAGATGGGGAGTGCATGGGCTAGATAAGAAGAGATGTACTCGAAATACATATAGAAGAGCATAGAGGCATTGCACTGTGGATGACTCCTATTGAGATTCAGGGAAACAGTATGTTAATCTGCAAGGTTGTCTGAAACAATCAAACAGTGGGAAAGCTTGCCTTCAGAAGTTGTATGTGCTTCATCACTGGAGGCTTTTAAGAAGAGACTAGATAGCTAGGGTGACCAGACGTCCCGCATTTGGTGGGATAGGCACGCATTTCCATCATTTTTCCCGCATCCCGCCCGCTTCTCAAAAAACCCTGCTTTATTTTGGCGCTCGCTGGCTCCCCCGCCCATCAGCTGCCGCTAGCTTGCTCGTTATTTTCCCATCTATTTTTAAAAATCTAAGCCAGCCCAGCCTGCCGCTCACTGATTGGCCTGGACTCCAGCCAATCAGTGAGCTGGCTGGGATGGAAAACTTTAAGCACGCACGGGAAGTTTTCCATCCCAGCCAGCTCACTGATTGGCTGGAGTCCGCTTAGCACGCCGCATGAGTTGCAGGAGTCTCCATTTCATTTCGCGGGCGTTTGCTTTGTTTTGCTGCTTCAGCTTCACTGGTGAGTAACCGGTGGGAATTAGTAACCTGCGCGGGGTTAGTGAAACAGCCGCCGCAGCCCTCCTTCCCTTTCCTGTGTGCGAGAAAGGCGCCCGCTCGCCAGCCCGCCCACCCTTGGACTCCGGGGCAGCACCTACCCAGCGCGGCCGCTGCCGCGCTGGTTCCTTTGCGCCCCTCCCACCCCTCTGCGTCCTCAGACCTCTACGCAAGAGCGGCGGAGCGAACGAGCGGCCACAGCCATCGTTGCTTTTAAATGAGGCTCCGCTCGCTGCTCATCCCGCTCCTTCTTCCTCCTCCTCCTCCTCCCCTTCCGCCCTCAGCAGCAGCAACAGCAGCCGAGGAGGGAAAGGTGCGCTTTGGCAGGGCTTCCACAGTGCTGTGGAAGCCCTGTCAAAGCGCACCTTTCCCGCCTCGGCTGCTGCAGGGACCGCGCCACCACTTTATCTTCCTCCTCCTCCTCCTCCCCTTCCACCCTCAGCAGCAGCAATGGCAGCCAAGCCGGGAAAGGGGCGTTTGGCAGGGCTTCCACAGCGCTGTGGAAGCCCTGTCAAAGCGCACCTTTCCCGCCTCGGCTGCTGCAGGGACCGCGCCGCCACTTTATCTTCCTCCTCCTCCTCCTCCCCTTCCGCCCTCAGCAGCAGCAACGGCAGCCGAGGAGGGAAAGGTGCGCTTTGGCAGGGCTTCCACAGTACTGTAGAAGCCCTGTCAAAGCACACCTTTCCCGCCTCGGCTGCTGCAGGGACCGCGCCGCCACTTTATCTTCCTCCTCCTCCTTCTCCCCTTCTGCCCTCAGCAGCAGCAACGGCAGCCGAGCCGGGAAAGGGGCATTTGGCAGGGCTTCCGCCGCGCCCACAAGGACCGCTGACCTCGCGCCGCCGCTTCTTCTTCTTCCCCGGCCTTCCCAGTTAGCTTGCTTGAAGCTCCGAGGAGGCGGGAGGAGGGTCGCAGGAGTGGAAGTGGGGGGAGGTCTCCCCGGCCGGGAAGAGCTGAGAGGCTGCCGGCCCCTTTCGCAGGAAAGTTAACTTTTCTTGGCGAAATCCTGCCCCCCCCCCCCCCGTGGGTGAGTGGTCGGCTGTCCTCTTCCCGTAAGCCGCCCGGAGTTACCTGTGTGTGAGGTGGGCTGCCCTATGCATTTGCGTGTGTGCGCTGGAGAGCGAGTGAAAAAGAGAGAGAGAAATAATTATATTAATTAGATAGATCAATCTTTCTCCACCTTGGAGACTTGAAAGTGTGTGGATTTCAATTCCCAGAAAGGGAGTTGGCAGAAAGGGAGAAAGGAGGAGAGAATGAAAGGAAGATGGGGGAAAGAAGAAAGAGGTAAGGAGAGGAGGATGGAAAGGAGAGAAAGAGGGGGAGAGAGGGTAGAAAGGGGAAGAGGAAGAGCAGGAGTAGGAGAAAGGTAAGGGAAGAAGGAAGGGGAAGGAGAGGAGGAAGGAGGAAAGGAGAGAAGGGAGGGAGGGAGAAAGGACAGGGAAAGGAAAGGAGGATGGAAGGGAGAGAAAAGGAAGGAGAGAGGGTAGGAAGGGAAAGAGGAAGAGCAGGAGCAAAGGAGAGGTAAGGGAAGAAGGAAGGGGAAGGAGAGGAGGAAGGAAGAAAGTAGAGAAGGGAGAGAGGGTGAAAAGAAAGAGGTAAGGAGAGGAGGATGGAAAGGAGAGAAAGAGGAGGAGAGAGGGTAGGAAGGGGATGAGGAAGAGCAGGAGCAGGAGAAAGGTACAGGAAGAAGGAAGGGAAAGGAGAGCAGGAAGGAAAAAAGTAGAGAAGGCAGGAAGGGAGAAAAGAAAGGGAAAATAAGGTGGTGTTATAACAAGAGGAAGGGATGGTAAACAAAGCAACCCAAACTGTATATTATAACCTATTAAATGAAATAATAAATGTATAAGAATGATAAATGTTAAAACACTTGTAACCAAACAACATGCTATATGTGATGATGGGTTTTTTCTTTTTGTTTTGTTTTGTTTTTATTGTTGTGGGTATGTGTCATCTATGTAACAAAAAAATATAAAAAAAATAATTTTAAAAAAAGGTGGAGAAACACTGAGATAGATGATAATGAGATGAGGGAGGGAGAGGGAGAGAGAGAGAGAGACCATAACTAGATAGACAGATAGGCAGGCAGATAGACGGATGGATAGAGAGAAAGAGAGAGAGATAGGTAGGCAAGCAGATAGATGGATGGAGAAAGAGAGGGGGAAAGAGGGAGAGGGATACCATAACTAGATAGGCAGGCAGATAGACAGACAGACGGATGGATGGATAGAGAGAGAGAGGATGTATATAATTAAGGTGACCAGACGTCCCTAGCGAGGTCGCGGGCTGGCAGTAACCGCCGCGGCCTAGCTCCCCCCCCCGGTCAATGGTGTCCCTCTTTACCAATCTGAAAATCTGGTCACCTTATAGATAGCCCTTGTCTGAAGTAGCATAGGGTCTTCTGCTTGAGCAGGGGTTTGGACTAAAAGTTCCTTTCCAACTCTATTATTCTGTATTCAGTAGTGGTAGATCAGATATCCTGCTTTGTTTACAATTACATGAGCATTCCTGGGGAATGAACTGGGATGAATGTTTCTTCTGTGTTCATACACTGATTCATACATTGTCTTTTGTTCTTAAAATTGGATACTGTCTTTTGAGAATCTGTATTCTACCCAGCCATGCCTTTTCAACCTTTTTTCCCTCAAGCCATTCATTCTTCTCCCATGTGTTTATTTTGCAGTTCAGACCTTATTCAGCATCTCTGTGTGAGCAAATAATCACAGTCTACTTCTTCCACCATACTGCTACTCACTTTTGTATACAGTCAACTTTCATCCAACATTTGATCATTCTTGATCCTGTTTCTTTTTGTTTAACTATACTACCCACAGATCCATTTACATTACATTCAACTAATTTTTATGTTTCTCCTGACACGCAGCTCTCCCTTTTCTCACTGTATGTTCCACATACAATAAGGTAAGCACAATATGTTCTTTATTTTTTACTCTTTGAGCAAGCACTTATTATTGCAACAATGTTTGTCAGTACACTGCATGTACTTTTCAGGATGCTGGTTGAACCTTTTTGTTTTATTCATTTACTGTACTTTTCTGTTTGTTTTTTGATTCTGTCTTCTGATTGTCTTTTTTCCCTTGACATACATTATTTATTTATTAACTTTTGTATTTATTTTAATCTATAAACCACCCAGAGTGGCTATGGGGTCAAAACCTCACAATTAAACTAAATAAATAATAAAAATGGTGGGATAAAGGCAATAGTAAAATTGGTTTGAACTCATTCGAAAGCTGATCTTTACAGATTTTAGTTTGCATAAAGAAAGTAAAATTGATGATGCTTGAGGTAAAAGTGGACTTTGGTTCTACTAGCCAAATGTAAAAAAAACAAAAAAAACCTGTTTTAAGGGAATGCAACATTTTGATTTGGTATGACAATCACAATAAGAATTTAAGAAACAAACAAATCAAACAAACAAATAAGTCATAAAAATATAGTCTTAGGAGCCATTAGCTATACCATACAACATTTTCAATGGATTTACCATGCTATAATTTCCATTTAGGAGACAATATTTTATATTTATTATTTTTCAACATAGACACTTTCTAGTTGCCATGGTCCTGCAAAGCAAAGTTCAAAATATTTTTATGGAACTGAATCTGAATGACTAGATTACACAGAAATAGGACTAAATCTCAATTGCACATGATATCATTTTAGACCTGGACTGCATAAGTACAACCAGATAATATGATATCATTTTGCACTACTCCAGAATACAAATGGAAGATACCTCATATATGCACCTCATATAACAAACAAACTAAGCATATGCCTTGGCAGCTAGGCTGTATTTCTAATATTGTGAGAAATGTTTAGGTTTTAGGTATATTGGGAAATACTATGCTCCTTAGTCTGAAGTAAGGCACTATTCTCTGCAGCCTCAGAGTTTTATCACCTTATTTAACTCATTCATTTTGATATGTAGGGAGGGATATGCTTTCATTATATTTGCAGCTCTGTGCACCTGAATACACCTGAGTACACCTACAGCAAAAAGCACCAAATGCAGGATAAGCCATAGTATCCAACTGCTTTTGATTCAGGATCAGCAATTATCTATTACCTTGGTTTGAATCCTTTCTGCGTTCAAGAATGGGGAAGGGGGGGAGAAATAAATGTTGACCGTTTTCAGGGGGAGGAGCAATTCTTAACTATAGCAAGCACATTACCTTTTCCTTTTGTCCAAAGCTGTATATTGGCTTGAAAATACTGCTATAACTAGTGACATATTCACAGAACTGTGCAATCCCTTCTGCAATAAAATAAAATAAAATAAAGATGGTGTAGCAATGATGTATTCAAAGGAAGAGTAGTAATACAATACTTCACCAGAGAGAAAGGGGTTATTTGTGAGTATTGTGAGAGAGAAGCTCAAAAACACCATTTATTGGGGAAAAACAACATATATGTTATGTACTACTCACCTTCAAGGCCAGGAAGTGCAGACCAAGTAATCCATTGTCATATGGAAAAGATAGAGGAAAATAAAAGGAGCAACAGGTTTGAATATCAGAAGGATATAGTATTTGATTGCTGTCCCATCCCAATTAACCAATTGGAGTGTTTCTTTTTCTTTGATGCTTTGACCAAACTGAGCCCTGTATTACCCATACATTCTAGCAGCAACTGTCCAAGACAGAAATCCCCAGTTAGTATGGAGAATTAAGTACACATTCTTTTTTATTCTAAATTAAAGATTCTTTCTTCTCTTACTTGAGCCCTCAGGTAAAGCAATTTGATGTTGCTGTGATAAATGTGGAAATTAGCTTCATCAGGTCACACTGGATCTATATCAATGTGATTATTTTCCTTTTAAAACACCACAATTCCCATACAAACTCAAGTGAATAAACATAAGGCAGTAGTCAGAGATCTGCTTTTTTTCTCCCCATCAAAGCTGCTTTCAACTGTTATAGATGAAGTTTAACTCTTGGACTGGTTACCAAGTGCCACTGGCCAATACCTTCCCTGTCAGATTTTCTGGGTCTATCAGATTCAGAACATTGGTGGAACTTATTTTTCAATTTTGTTTTATATTAATTTGGCAGTGCAGTTTACATACAGAAAGATATGCCCTGAAACAAATTAACTGCACAGCAGTATCATATATAGCCCTCAATGACTTGGAATAACATCCCAGAAACTCAATCAAAGTATTTTTTTATTATTGGTCATCATGTTAGAATTGAGAATCTAATTAAGAAGAGTCTAGGTCTATTTACCAGTGTCCATAGAGACACATTCTTAGTTTAGTTGACAATCTTTCAATGTTCAAATAAAAATGCTGTGGTGAAAGGAGAGAATGGGAAAGCTGCACAGTATATTACTGGTGCTATTTCTTTATTTTACTTTTATAATGGCAGGTGAGCATGTTTGTTAAAGGAAATCTTCACTTCCAGTTTTTCTTATGCAAGGGAATGGAAAATGGAACATTAGTTTTTCTAAACTTAATCCAAGCACCAGGTTTCTAGATAAGGGCATTTTCAGAGTTTTAGGCTGGATCTTTGCCCTAGTCAGATTGAAGACCTGGAGGAACATTGTCCATGGGGTCGTGATGGATCGGACACAACTTTGCAACTAACAACAAAGGCCACATACACATTTTACATTGAAAATTTACAAATCTGGGCAAAAGAACTGTGTAACTCCCTTATCCATGTTGCACGATATTCCGCCTGATTCATTTTTTTATCTAGAAACAAAAGGCATTGTGATGTGAGAACAGGCTTGTCCCTAATGCTAACTCAAATCACTTAAATAAAAACCAAGCTCTTAATTTGCTAATTTTATATTAGTTTAAACAATATATGATTTTCTATATTTAGGTATACAATAGTTTTATGTGGAATGTAACAAAATGTTCTTAAAATTACAGTTTAATATATTTATTTAAATCATTTAATATTTAATACCATTCTATTGATGATAGAATATTGGTTACTTTTAATGATATAAGACACTCTGCAAAGAAGGAAGTAAAGAGATAAGCATTCAGATGTTTGCACAAAGACCATGTTTTTTCACACCTTTACAAGTTATGGAATATTTCAAGTAAGGAAGACATAATTGCTAGATCCTGTTGATATAAGAATCTGATTAAATTGAGAATTTGATTACAATTGAGTGGTAAGATGAAAGAAACACGTACATATTTGTGTATCAATATATAGTCTTAAAAGGCAAACCAGCATATTCTAAATTATACTTTTGTTTCCACTACCATTATTTAGATGAAGACAAATTGCTTCAAGACAGCTACATAAGTCAACCAGTTATGTTGCCATGTGGAACATTAGAAACATTAGGAAAGAAAAAAAACAAATGCAGTAGAAAAGCTTTCAGAACCTTTTCCAAATGTTTCTGAAATTTACAATTATAATATACCGGTATACCTAAATCTCATTCATAAACATTCTTAAAACAGTTGCTAGCAAAAAAAAAAAAAAAGTTTGTTTGTGTGCGTGAACCATTTTTTGTAATTATAATCCTAATTCTGACATCAGAACAGATTGTTTCTAAATGATTTACCTTTCAGAGTTAATTGTAGAATTTTCATTCTCCTGACTGCATCTTCATCAAGTTCCTTTTGCTTGTTTTTCAATGCATTTTTTCCTATAGAATTCATACATACCAGTAATTTGTTGGACAGAAGAAACAGGATAGAATGGATATTGCAGTAATGTTTTTGATCTGCGAAGTCAGGGGAAAAAATTGAGAATACCATGGATTGCCGGAAAACAACAGGTGATTTGAAAGCAGATTTCCCACTTAGAGCAGAAACCACTTTTGTAAATCCAGGAAAATGTCATTATCCAGGTCATTGTCTAGCTATGTGATTTGTATTTCCACTTTGATTTTCAAAGCTTTAACCAGCTCCTTTTGTATATCCAGTAAAAGAAAAAAAAACTTGTAATGTTCATTGCTTTCTATTTGTCATTCCACTTTAACTGCCCCATCTCTACTTCTATAGTTTTATGTAAGCTATACTTTTTTATTTTAACTTTGATTTTCAAAACTTTAATCAATTTGTTTTGTGTAAAAAAGTACTTACCAGTATCATTCTCTTAGCTTGTCATTTGCAATTCTACTTTAATTGCTTTCTCTATTTTATAATCTATATTTTTAAATTATCCATTACTTCTGGTTCTAGTGTTTCTGCATCAGATTTTACATTTTTTGACATAGTCTATAATTCTGATATTGTAGATGCTAATTTCTTGTTCATCGAAAAACTTCTGAAATATTTGTAATATTTAAACATTTGGTGTGATTTTATAAATCCTCACACTACCTGAAAACCAAAGGTACTTACAATTCTTTTTCCTCTTTTTCTTTTCTGCCTGTAATCTTTAATCAACTCTAGTGTCCAATTTCTAAAATCACAAAGTTTCAAATTTCTGTTTTGACTTACAAGAGACAAAACATTCTGGTTCCTGTGAAATGTGGTTTATTTTATTTTATTTTTTTCCAAAGTTCTGTTCTAAAAGTATCAATGGACCCTTAATTTGTTTTTAATGTTCATAGATTGGCAATCTTATTTAGTTGTTTGTCATTTATTTCCAATTCTTTAAATTTTTACATATATATATATATATGTGTGTGTGTGTGTGTGTGTGTGTGTAAAAATCAAGAATGACCTCAACAGGTTTTTCAAGTCTGTCATTCCTTAGACTCCTAAAGAAACCATTTCTGAAAGTGATTAGAAAGTGAGATTAGCAAATTCAGTGTCCTTTCAGAGGCTGTGTTGCATTTGTGCCGATGATGGATGGCCCCTTCATATTTGGCATCAGAACCATGGGAGATTGCTGTCCTGCAGGTGCCTCATGAAGAGCATCTATCTGGAGCATGTGGGAGATGATTTCCCATTCCCTCCTTGCCCAGAAAAGTTTTGAAGAAAAGAAGTTTGCAAAAGCCTTGAAGGTGGCTACAAGAAAAATTGAAGACCAAGTCCTTACCACACCATCTGAATAAATTTTAATCAAGGTTGTTAGAAGTAAATGGAAGGTTTGTTTGATTGTTACAATTAGACACATTTTTATAAAGTGGTTTGGTGGGCATGGCATGGCTTGGTAGGTGTTGCAGGGGAAGGATACTGTAAAATCTCCAATCTCTACCCGACTCCAAGGGAAGGATGCTGTAAAATCTCCATTCCGTCCCCACTCCAGGGGAAGGATACTGCAAAATCTCCAGTTCCTCCTGATCATCTGAGACTTGGGAGGCAGAGAATAGATGGGGGCAGGGGCAGTTAGAGGTGGTATTTACCCATTCTCCAAACTACTCAAAATTTCCACTACCGGTTACCCAGAACTGGTCAGATCCTGCTGAATACCACTTCTGGGATTATGGGAAGATTTGTATCTTGTAGGGGGGTGAAGAGTTATCAGATTTGTTTTTACAAGTTGTGATTGGAAATCACTTGCTTACAGCAACATCCAATCTTGATCACTACTAGTATAAATAAATCTAAAAACTCTTCATCCTCTATAAGAATAAAAATCATTGCATAATCTTTCTTTCACACTTATTCTTTTTCTTTATCTTACTTTCTTTTTCTTTCTTTGCACTTTTTATTCTTTCTTTTTCTTTTGTTTTTTGTACTATAATTAAAATATTTAATAAAAATTAGAAAAAAACAAGCAAAATCGGAAATCATCAGGCTTAAGTTATTATAATGTTGGATACATTCTGCAATGTACACCCTTCTCATGCTGAAAAGGGTAGAAAAAGAGAAAAAGAATTGTTAGCAGCAAGAGGAATAGTTTTGATTATAGCTAGATTGTCTTTACCCTTGGAAGACTTGAACAGCCACATTTAGGATAGATCATCCTGCAGAAGCTCTATCTATGTCATCACCCAGCGTTAATGCTGACTATTTGTCCTTAGTATCAGTCCTTGTAACAGCAGCATTGTTAAATCCTTAACATTAAAAAGGAAAGAAAGCAATTTCATTTATTAGGAATTCATTTCAGCATTAAATATTGTAAAAAAGCAAGCATAGTTTTATTTACATGCAATATCACGGGAAAAAGTATTACATTGAACATAATAAATCATTTCAAAGTTTTCATGCAATAGCTTTCCAATCCCTTAATAATGCAGCTGAGTTCCTGTTTTCCAACTTTTGTTCATAGTCTGAAAGTTTTTTCTACTTCTTGTTTAGTTTTGCTTCCAGCTCAAATTACATCACTTTAGATTACAGCCTTGGCTGCGCTGTCATCAGCTGGAATAATGTTTTGCACTGAGATATGTCACCAACTCCCCAAATACCTTGGGCAAACAAAGAAATAATGACTTTCTTTGTGGGTTTTTTTCCCTTTCCTTTCTTTTGTTTTTGTTTCCCTTGTGGCTCGCTGGCTGTTTATAGCAGACGTCTGGGTAGAAAAAAAGCAGTATCCAAATATAATAGAAGAAAACAAAAATATTAATAAAGTAATTGCTTCTAAACATTTGCTTTTCAATTGCAGAGAGAACAATGCTGTCTTCATCCTTAAAGCAGAAGCTTCATGTGTTGCTGTGTCATAATGATGATCCAGCTACCATGAGCAATAGTGAAAAAAACTGGAAATATATTTCAGTGGTATCTGGAAAGCCACAGATCTTCCAACTTTGTCTTTTTAGAAAAGTAAAACCTTTTCCTCTAACCTTAGGAAAGAGACTGAACACTTCCTATGTACATTCTCCAAATTTGTTGAACTATGGATCCTATACCCAGCAATTGGCCAAAAATTGTACTATTCTTGTGATTCAACTATTTGGAGTAAGGTTACAGCAACTTTATATTTGTTGCATGGTTTCCTGCAAATGTCATTTCTTTAAGATTGTTTGGCCTTCATGGGCAAGATTATATTTCATTGTTGCTATAACTGAGAAATACAATCTGTCCCCCAGTCAAACCTCTGAAAAAGCAGAAGCATACATACATACATACGTACGTACGTATATATATATATGTTTGTGTGTGTGTGTGTGTGTGTGTGTGTGTGTGTGTATTGTTGTTATGTATATGAATATATCACAACTGATGAGCTTAGTTTGGTATCCAAATAATGAAAGAAAGCTTATGCATAATCAAATTACATGGAGACATTGAAATAGGGAACTCCAAGGATTAAGATGAATTTAGAGTGACCAAGTAAACAGAAGATGCTGAAAAATAATTAATTTGAATCTACACTCAAGATCTAATAAAAGTTATACCATTAATCTTCTGCTTAGTCAAAAGTAAGAGTTGCTTGCACATAGACATAGATCCAATTGTAGAAATAAGGATAAATTGTGCTCAAGATATGCAAATCAGTATTAATCTGGCCATTTATTGACCAGGGGCTATAATTTACTATTCTCGTCCTTCTTTAAAATATATTTTATAATCATAGGAGCCATTAACAACCCATTTGTCTTTCATAGTTTAAACTCCTTATTATTAACATTTATTAGTATTACAGTAAAGTACTGAGCTTCACAAATCATGTTTACACTCTAACTTTATAACAGAAGGAGCTGTAGGTGGAATTGAGAAAGAAGGTGTGGTGGGGGATGTAAGCCGTAGAGAAAAATGAGAACCCAGATCTACTAGAACTATAAACCCTGTATATAAAGTATAAACATTGAGGCAAGAAAAATGACTACAACTAATATTAATGGACTTAATTTGCTAACTAAAAGAAAAAAACATTCTATAAATTAGAAAAGTTAAAACTTGCCATAATTTGTCTACAAGAAGTGCAGATTCAAAAGAGAAATGAACATCTACTAATCCAACAAAAGCTTGGGAAAATGTCTCCAACACTGGCGAACTGCAAGAAAAGAGGAGTGATCTTCTATATTAAAGGCAATATTCCAGCAAAATTAATCTACGCAGAGGAAGAGGGAAGAATCTTGAACTGAAGGAGTTAAATGATAACACAATCATGCTGTGAAATAAATTAACAATGATACAATGGTACAATGGAAAACTAATATATCTATTACTAGATATATATTACTAGATATATATATATTCTAGAATACTCTAGAACTTTTTGCTTTAAAAAGGATAAGGATAATAATGATTTTATGTATATTCAATAAGAGGACTGGTGATATAATGTATAACGTTAAGAACGTACTACAATCATATCTTGTTATTGATAATAATTCTAACTGTTATCAAATAGATAATTAAGAATGTATGGAAAGCATGATTTTTTGGAAAAAATAATACTAATGGTAACTGAATATATAATGTCCAATGAAAGGGAGGTACTAAGTTATACTAGATGGAAAATCTGAGATGGTAAATATCATTTGAGAATATGGATGCTGAAATACCTGTAACCAAACGACATGCTATATGTGATGATGGTTTTTTTTTCTTTTTGTGTTTTTTTCTTTTGTTTTTATTGTTGTGTCTATCAAATATATAATTATATACACAACAGAGAGATACAAAGTGTGTGTATGTGGGGAAGTATAGTTAGGACAGGTTAGCAAAAGTAAGGGAATAAGAAATGATACCAATTATGTCTGGGTTGGCAGAAATACCATCCCAAGGAAACATAAACTGAGATTTAAAATAGACACACCAACAACAATAGGAAAAAAAAAGGGAGAGAGGAGGAGAGAGTGAAAGGAAGACGAGGGAAAGAAGAAAGAGGTAAGGAGAGGAGGATGGAATGGAGAGAAAGAGGAGGAGAGAGGGTAGAAAGGGGAAGAGGAAGAGCAGGAGTAGGAGAAAGATACAGGAAGAAGGAAGGGGAAGGAGAGGAGGAAGGAGGAAAGTAGTGAAGGGAGGGAGGGAGAAAGGGAAAGGAAAGGAGGATGGAAGGGAGAGAAAAGGAAGGAGAAAGAGTAGGAAGGGAAAGAGGAAGAGCAGGAGCAAAGGAGAGGTAAGGGAAGAAGGAAGGGGGAGGAGAGGAGGAAGGAAGAAAGTAGAGAAGGGAGGGAGGGAGAAAAGAAAGGGAAAATAAGGTGGTGTTACAACAGGAGGAAGGGATGGTAAATAAAGCAACCCAGACAGTATATTATAACCTATTAAATGAAATAATAAATGTATAAGAATGATAAATGTTAAAACACCTGTAACCAAATGACATGCTGTATGTGATGATGGCTTTTTTTTGTCTGTGTGTGTGTGTGTGTTGTTTTTTTTTATTTTATTATTGTGTGTATGTGTGGTTTATGTAATAAAAATAAAAAAAATTAAATTAAAAAAAACCAACCCATTTGTCTTTCATTGTTTAAACTCCTTATTATTAACATTTATTAGTATTACAGTAAAGTACTGAGCTTCACAAATCATGTTTACACTCTAACTTTATAACAGATTTTCTAGCATATATGTGATTATATATATGTCTCTCTCTGTGTGTGTGTATGTATATAAAAAGATTCCCCTCACACATATGTGCTAGTCATTCCCAACTCTAGGGGGTGTGCTCATCTCTGTTTCAAAGCTGAAGAGCCAGCACTGTATGAAGATGTCTCCATGGTCATGTGGCCAGCATGACTAAATGCCGAAGTGCATGGAACGCTGTTAGCTTCCCACCAAAGGGTCTACTTGCATTTTTCCTTGTATTTTTACGTTTTTGAACTGCCAGGTTGGCAGAAGCTGGGACAAGTAATGGGAGCTCACTCCGTTATGCGGCACTAGGGATTTGAACCGCCAAACTGCCAACCTTTCTGATTGACAAGCTCAACGTCTTAGCCACTGAGCCACCATGTCTCTCTCTCTCTCTCTCTCTCTCTCTCTCTCTCTCTCTCTCTCTCTCTCTCTCTCTCTCTCTCTCTCTCTCTCTCTCTCTGTATATGTTGTATGTTGTATGATGTATGATGTATGATGTATGTGTATGTGTATGTGTATGTGTATGTGTATGTGTATGTGTATGTGTATGTGTATGTGTATGTGTATGTATAAGTATATGTATATGTATATGTATATGTATATGTATATGTATATGTATATGTATATGTATATGTATATGTATATGTATATGTATATGTATATGTATATGTATTGTGTCACAATCCCTGGTATAGCCAAATATGGGAGGGAGCATACTACTTTCCTTTTCTGTCTATCGGCTCACTCTGGGAGTCATCCAGGCAGAAAACCATTTTTTTAATGTTGCCTTGTTACATTTGTGTTGCATTTGTGCTTAAATAAATAAAGGGGGACTAGTATAGATCTATTTCAAGCTATTTAGCTCTCATCAACTAGCCATGCCCTTACTGGGAATCGAACCTGGGCTGTATTACATATCAGGCAGTTATATAAGCCACTAAGCCACAGGCTCTCCTCCTTTATATATATTCTTGCATTTTCAGAGTCGTTGAGAAAAACATTTATACAATGTCTGTAAGATTGTACGTTAGTGAAATATTTCTCTCACTTTTTTCCTCCTGCGTTCTTCCTCCCAAGCATGCATATTAAGCTTGGCAAACAATGTATTCTGATCATTATGTTACCTATTTTATTAGGAAAGCCTACATTTGGGGAGAGGGTTCTTCACTAATTATAATTCATAAACAATTTTGTTTTACCACTATGATAATCCCCAAGGGTATTTTTAAAGTTCTATCATCTTTTCCTTTCTGAAACACTTTTTTTAGCCAAAGTACAGTATAAACTTTTCTCTTTCAAGACTTCTATTTCTTTCATAAATAGAGTGCTGCCTGTTTAAACTTAGCCTACAGGATATAAAAGGATGGAGGCGGCTGGTTTGCATTCTAAGAAAGATTTTCCCCCCTGCATTTTCCAGCAGTATTGTTACATGAATCCTCTGTAGTCTCACAGCATTGTTAAGTATGGTACACAACTCCTTTTATTTTCATGATGCAAAAGACAGGGATAATTTATCAAGATCTGAGCTGCAACAAAACACTTTGATGAGAAAACAAGAGGCCTAGCAAGACAAGTTTTATGAGCCTTCCTAATCCATGCTTTTATAGGCAAACTGTCTCCCAACTGACTGACCAGTTGTGCTTCCTGTTCATAATACCAGCTAAATAATTGTACTCCTGCTTTATTACAATGAGATGCATTTCTTCAATAGTTTGAAACAAGCTATCAGAGCAACACAGGCTCTGACAATGATTTGGAAGAACTGCTTCTTCCACCTGTACATGTGTATGTCTGCTATTCATTAAAGCAGGCTTATATTTTTCCATGCTGTGCCATTTCCTTAAAACAATGGCATTTGTTTCAGGCTTTCAAGAAAGAGGGCCCTATAATTAATTGCAGAAAATGTCTATGGTCATTCTACTGGGTATCCAAGAACATTTTCTGAAAATAAAACTGTTCTCAGCATGAATACCCCTACTAAGCATATCCAAATTATGTTCCCTCTAGGAATGTATCTATGGAGATTCTCAATCATCCAGGCCATGGTTGTCCCAAATGTGCTTTTTCAAGACTTTCTGATGGGGCTATAGGCTTTGACTAAAAATGGGTTGGGGTGCTTTGCAGGCTTCGACAATGTGGCACTTTTTTTGCCATCGGCAGCATGTTGCGTCCCGGAAACGGCAAGCTGCCCTTGTGGGAAAGCCTATGCAGTCCGAGCAATGTGGCTGCCTGCTCTCTGCGTCCCTGGGGTTTTGCCGCCTTTATGGGTACACTGAGGATGGTGTTGTCTGCGTCGTCCCAGTCATCATCGTACTCAGGAACTTTGGTTGACCAGTCGGGCTCTTGGTATGTGCGGTGCACCCCGCTGGTCTTGCTCACGTTTGCCACTGAGTTGTCTGATGATTCCGCAGCCCTGGCCTCCTTGACAACATCCTTGAATGAGACTCCTCTCCATATCAACAGTTTCTTTTGTAAAGAGAGGTCTCTCATCCCCAGGATGATTCGGTCCTTCATCATTTCTTCAGGATTTTCTCCATATCCCTATCCTGTTCTTTTAGGTCTTCCAATGGTGCATTCATCACTGCTGTAACAGTCCATCAAACTTGCTTTTGGCCATCCTTTTCTTCCTCTTCCTTTTATTTTTTTCAGTATTGGGGCCTTTTCCAGGGAGCTGGATACTTGCATAATGTGTCTTAAGTAGGAAACATTGATCTTAATCCTAAAGACTGTAGACATGGTTTGCCGGTATATTTAAATCAGGATTAAAGAAAGTGATTGGTACAAAATGTACCATTGATTCTACCTGGCATTGTTAATGGTTAAGCTGTTAGAAGCTTTGTATGACTATTTACACATATTTGTAAGATGCATATCAGCTTCAGGAAACAGAATTTGAATTGTTTTCCAAAAATGTGGTTTATAGATCAGTGGTGTTTCAGAACAGGTGAACTAATGAAGCACTTCACAGCCGATGCTTACTGAAATTGAACAGATGCCTGCGATTCAACTCTACCAACCTTTGCTCTTAGGCCATCTCATTAGGGAGGCAGGAAGTCCTCATGCCTGTTTCCAAAGAAATATTTCTCCTTTGATTATATAGAAATATAGCCACAAAAAAAAAATGTACCGGGAAAAAAGAGAAAAAAATATGCCCAGTAAGTGTTTATTCCCCAGTCTGAAGCGTAAATGAAAACTCAATATAAAATGTACTGCATCAGTCAAAGTGCAGATTGCAGTTCATTGCCACATGAAATGTTGTTACTATATAGAGGGAAAATGGTATACTGTTAATTTCAGCGATGGGATTTTTTTAAAAAAAATAAGGAAAGCAAAGAAAGCATGCATTTGGAAGCCAATGCAAAAGCCTGGCTATATTTTCAAGGCGATGTTTCCCCCCATAAAACCAGATGATTGAAAAAAGTACTTATACCATGTTTCAGTACTTCACATCTCATTGATCGCAAATTACACAAAAATATTCATCATATAATTGTATCATTTATTCCATGTATTATTAATAATACACATGTACAAAATAGTATCACAAAAAGAGTGGATTATTAGGAAGACATGATTGAAGACACTAAATGTTATGGTAAATTACACATATACAGTACTTTGTATTCTATACTGCTCAAAAAAATAAAGGGAACACAACAATAAGACATCCTAGATCTGAATGAATGAAATATTCTTATTAAATACTTTGTTCATTACATAGTTGAATGTCCTGACAACAAAATCACACAAAAATTATGAATGGAAATCAAATTTAGCAACCCATAGAGGTCTGGATTTGGAGTTAGACTCAAAATTAAGGTGAAAAAAAACCACTACAGGCTGACCCAACTTTGATGTAATGTCCTTAAAACAAGTCAAAACGAGGCTCAGTAGTGTGTGTGGCCTCCACATGCCTGTATGACCTCCCTACAATGCCTGGGCATGGTCCTGATGAGGTGGCGGATGGTCTCCTGAGGGATCTCCTCACACACCTGGACTGAAGCATCCCCCAACTTCTGGACAGTCTGTGGTGCAATGTGGCGTTGGTGGATGGAGTGAGTTGTGATGTCCCAGATGTGCTCAATTGGATTCAGGTCTGGGGAACAAGCGGGCCAGTCCATAGCATCAATGCCTTCGTCTTACAGGAACTGCTGACACACTCCAGCCACATGAGGTCTAGCATTGTCTTGCATTAGGAGGAACCCGGCCCAACCGCACCAGCATATGGTCTCACAAGGGATCTGAGGATCTCATCTTGGTACCTAATGGCAGTCAGGCTACCTCTGGTGAGCACATGGAGGGCTGTGCAGCCCCCTAAAGAAATGCCACCCCACATCATTACTGACCCACTGCCAAACCGGTCATGCTGGAGGATGTTGCAGGCAGCAGAACGTTCTCCATGGTGTCTCCAGACCCTATCACATCTGTCACATGTGCTCAGTGTGAATCTGCTTTCATCTGTGGAGCACAGGGCGCCAGTGGCGAATTTGCCAATCTTGGTGTTCTCTGGCAAATGCCAAACATCCTGCACGGTGTTGGGCTGTAAGCCCAACCCCCACCTGTGGACGTCGGGCCCTCATACCACCCTCATGGAGTCTGTTTCTGACCGTTTGAGCAGCCACATGCACATTTGTGGCCTGCTGGAGGTCATTTTGCAGGGCTCTGGCAGTGCTCCTCTTGTCCCTCCTTGCACAAAGGCGGAGGTAGTGGTCCTGACGCTGGGTTGTTGCCCTCCTACGGTCTCCTCCATGTCTCCTGATGTACTGGCCTGTCTCCTGGTAGCGCCTCCATGCTCTGGACACTACACTGATAGACACAGCAGACCTTCTTGCCACAGCTCGCATTGATGTGCCATCTTGGATGGGCTGCACTACCTGAGCCACTTGTGTGGGTTGTAGACTCTGTCTCATGCTACCACTAGAGTGAAAGCACCGCCAGCATTCAAAAGTGACCAAACCATCAGCCAGAAAGCATAGGAACTGAGAAGTGGTCTGTGGTCACTACCTGTAGAACCACTCCTTTATTGGGGATGTCTTGCTAACTGCCTATGCTTTCCACCTGTTGTCTATTCCATGTGCACAACAGCATGTGAAATTGATTGTCAATCAGTGTTGCTACCTAAGTGGACAGTTTGATTTCACAGAAGTGTGATTGACTTGGAGTTACAGTGTGTTGTTCAAGTGTTCCCTTTATTTTTTTGAGCAGTGTATATTCCCTAATGCCATAAGGGAATATATTGCATTATTTCAACTCCAATAACAAAATGAGATAGTTAAGAACTCTGTATTTCAAAAGTAAAATAATAGATGCAGTCTGAGCAACAAACTTTTTATTTTTATCTATATTCATAACTATGTATTTTTATCACTTTATATCAGAGTCACACTGCAAAATGTTCTTTAAATATAGCATAATTTGTACAGTCTATTTGCTAATTATCCTATTGTTTTATTCTATATATTGCATTTGTTAAGCATATTCAGAGGTTAGGAATAGTACATTTTCTTTACATCTTTTTTCAAAAGGCATCTTGAAAGTAAGTTTGTATTGAGACAATTCTTTTATTTAAACACTGTTATTTAAAAATACATCTGCTCCATCCTTACAAAAAACAAAGGGAAAAAACATGGGAAAATGCAGGAAAGACACATATTGAAGATTATGACTTTAGGATTGTATCATATGGCAGAATTTTTATATAACCAAACATGGTAGGGAAATTGTAGTATTCACAGAAAATATCTATTTTTTCCATCTGGGAAACAACATATACAGAATATATGTGGATGTATATTTTTCCCCAGGAACTATTTGGGAGTCTGTAAATATATGATCCATGAGCTATCCTTATCTGTGTCTGGGATAATCTCATTGAGGCAATTGTATATTGCTCACCCTACCCCCACCCCTGTGTGTGTGTGTGTGTACACATTTTTTCTCTTTCTCTGAATTGGATGGATTTAATAATGAATAAGATTTAGAATGTACTACTTCTTTTAATCAGCGATAGAGTTTGATGGTTTGGCTTGCCTAGTGTATTTTCTTTGCTGTCCCATTGAAAGCAATCTTATTTCCCCTGATGCTAAGGGAATTTATTGAAAAAATCTTGGATGTATTGAGAAAAAAATAGCCTTAGCATTAGATATACAGTGAAAAGAATGAAGAGTCCTTTTCTACAAAACATTTCCTAAGATATACTAATAACATAGTAAACAATGTGCTTGGAGATTGGAAAAACATTTTTATTAACATTAGTGGAGAAAAAATCCTAAATGATTTGAAGGAAACAAATTCAGAATATCACATTTATAAAATCCAAACAAATCTCAATTCACTACTTTTATAGAAATGTGACTGAATATACCCATGTTGTGTGGTTTGTTGAAATTGTATCTCAGCAACCATTCTGAAGAACTCTCTTCAGAAAGTTCTTAAATAAAATGCTGTTGCATATATTTTATTGAAGCTGTTGTGAAAAATTATTTGCACAGCCATACATGTAGTAAGAAGGCCTTGTGTATAACTTTTACCATTGGTTTTTTTTAACTTGTTTTTTTCTTTGTGCTATTCTATTAAATAAAGGAATTTCTTTTTTAAAAAGTCACATGAATCAAGTAGCTTCTGCTACATCTATATGGCCTTCTTCCACTATTGCACCATTCAGATTATAAACAACTTGTGATAATAAACAAACTAAATACTGATGGATCTTAATGCTTTCATGTGCAGTCTCTGGGGATCTCTTCATCACCGCAGGAACAAGGTGAGTAGAGTCACTGTCCTCATAGGGCAAGTGATCACATTATGGCTATGAGAAGAACAAGAACCAGGAGAAGGGAAATTAATTCTTCTTCTCTAATGCTGGGCTTTTTGCCCAGCACAGAACTTTTACCTTCCATATTTGTCTCCTTGACTGCTGCTTCTCTTAACTCTTAACTTGTTTAAGAACAAATTGTTGGTCCTGACAGCCTCCTGGACAAATGTAGATTCTTCCAGGGGTGATGGTTGCTGTTACCATTGCAGATAGTGGTAAGACTGTATAGCAAGTGAGTTACTCAGGAAAAAAAGCAGAAAATGAGAGAGGAGCAAGGAAGGCAGGAGATTTGTGTTGGCTGGAGGGAGAAGCAAGTAGCAGAAGGGGAAAAGAGAAAACCTCTTCCTGATTTTGATTTCATTACATTGGCTTGTGGTTAGTGATAGAAATAATGAGCTTTTCAAAGTTGTTATATGAGGTTGATATTCTACTTGAGATAGAGTAGAGAAACTTTAATTGCTAGCAAAGTTTTAGTTTTTCCTATTGACAAAGCAAAAAGTTCCACAGAGATACATTTGTTGGAGGAGGGATTATATTTTTTCTGCAAATAGAACTTTTCATGATAGCAATAGCAATAGCAGTTCGATTTATATACCGCTTCATAGGGCTTTCAGCCCTCTCTAAGCAGTTTACAGAGTCAGCATATTGCCCCCAACAATCCGGGTCCTCATTTTACCCACCTCGGAAGGATGGAAGGCTGAGTCAACCCTGAGCAGGTGAGATTTGAACAGCCGAACTGCAGAACTGCAGTCAGCTGAAGTAGCCTGCAGTGTTGCATTTAACCACTGTGCCACCTCGGCCCTTCCCATGATACTTAAATAAGAAGCATAACCATGAGTGCTAATAGTATCTTTATTGTAGGGAAACATTAACAGCAAGGTTACTGTTTTTCTCTCTCCTTTCTCTCTCCTTTCCTTTTACTTCCTGGGAAACTATAAAGAATTCAGATTCTCATGGAGCTGAATTATGACCAGGAAATCATGTGAAAGTAACAGAAGCAAGTTCTTGTATAGTTAAATGGATTGAATTTGAACCTCCTGAGAAGGTGGAGAAGATCTCCACCTTCACTCCATTCCACTTCATAATCCTTCCCAAGGTGTGGCTGGTCACAGTCTTGTTAGCCTTCTGGAACTGCCCTAAAACAAGGTTTTGGCAACTGGAGGAGCCTGATAGATGATTATATGATGGTTAATTGAACTCACTTCTTATATGCTTTTCTGCCATTTTGTTTTTAACCTTTCTTAATCTTTTTAACTTAATCTTTTAAAATTGTTTTTATGCATTTCAACTGATTTATATGTACTCTTCCAAGAGTCACTACATGGACAAGCAACTATATAAATATGGTAAATAAGTGAATACATAACTGGATTATCTATTTACTAATCTGTTTCTCCTGGTTGTAAAGGCTGCCTAGGAGGTGACAGGTAGTTGGGTTTATGTTTTAATCTTGGATTTATTGTTAGGGTAGGGGAGTTGGGTAACCTTGCTGCCTTGAAGGAGGTCTGGGTTCTGCTATTCCTGAGTCTTCATTGAACCAGCTGTACTAAACAATTCTTAGGGAAGGTGTTGAGATGTTGGTAAGGATATTTTGATGAGATACTTTAGAAGAGTTGTGTAGCCATATATTTTACTTACAAAGACAATGGTGTTGAATTGGAATTGGAATTATATTTTAAAATTCAAAAGCTGTGTTTGTTGCATTTTATTTTGCAGTATTTGGAGCATTTTATAGCTATATATTGCATTTTGACTTATTAATTTTGTCCTTACATATTAATAATGCCAATAAATAAAAAGATGTACCTGTGCCAACAAATCTTTAAATGGAACTTGGGACTTTGAAATGTGGCCTTCATATCAGCAGGAAATTTTTATTTCTGTCTTAACTTGAGTCATGGAGTTCATCTGGACTCAATTTAAGTATTTAATAGTATGAAATAAAGCATGAGTATTACTAACTGAAAATGTCATATTCACAAATAACCCGAGTAATAAAGAGAGTAGCTTTAAAAATAATTCAAGGAGAAAAGAAAGAATTGGAAATGTGAAATGCAATAAGAGGTACACATAATCGGAAAATATGGCAGTCAAGTAATTCCAGAAATTCAAACTATATTTAAAAATACCATGATTGTTAAACACTATTAATTCTTTGAATGGATTTGATGTATCTATTATTTTACATTCAGATACAATCAGAGAATAATTGATTTCAGGATCAATTGATACCGCAGCAGTCCACATTGAAAAAATATCCTAAAACATGCAAGGAATTTGTTCATGCTTGTATTATCAAAAGCAGTGCTTCATTATATGCATTTTTTTACTCAATAATCTTGGAAAATGATTTATCAATGGAACTTAATTTTGAGAATTCTTTAATAATCAATGTTTTCCTCAGATTAATTGAAGCCTAGTCAATAATCCCAATAAACTTTGTCTCCTTATTCACCAAATATTTCATAATGTTGCATAAATAACTACAACAATGCAATTCTAAAACTTTTTTTACATTTTTTATTTGGAAATTGGGCTAAAGTGGGTTTAATGGAGCTTGTAAGTAAACTGCAGGCTTGCTGTTTGACAACTGCTTTATCATAATTTTGCAGTTGTTGATGACAAGTGTAGATAAATTTATTTCTGTGCCAATGTCTAGTTCTGTAATGTTTCCAGGCACAAACACAAATTCAGTAACACATATATTTGTTAATATGCATGACAGGGAAAAACATATGTGTTTATGCTATGGATTTTTCACATAAATGTGAGCATAAATGGAAGATGAAGACTTGTATAAAATGCTGAAATTTACCATCTTAATTCTGATTTACTTGATTTACATATGTTTCTAAGTTGGCCTTGCAGTTGTAATATGTGTGGACAAGATGAATCTGAAAATATATAATATGCCAAAAAATGATTTATGAATGACCGACACAGTCATCCATTAAAAAAAGATTGACAGCTTCCTAAAAGTATTGAAGTCATAACATAAAGACATTTAATAGATTAAAAGTAATTGGGCTTTTCACTCCTCTCCCTTAATTCCCACATCTCTGATTTTGAAAGCTGATGAATTGTATTGCTAAGAAGGAAGATGTTCCACTTGTATTGTTGAATAAGTAAAAGGGTCAGTACTATTAGGTAGTTGTCCTCTTATTTATCCTAAATAATTTGATGACCCCAGATTACTTTCCATTCTATATTCTGCAGACTGTATCCTACTGAGAAAGAAATTATTATGCTTTGAAAACTAATTCACTATTGTCACAATGCAGTCAGTAAAATGTGGAAGGGTATTCTCTTAACAGGACATCTTAGCATAAATGTTAGCCTCCAATCCCAAACCTGGTCTTAAATTACAGATGTGTCCGTTGCATAAGAAACATGGAACTGACAGGGAACTTGTCCCTGAATTTGGGAAACACTTGAGACCTTTTTGCAAAATGGCCTTTACACACACACACACACACACACACACACACACACACACACACACACAAATACAAACCATAGGTACTTCAGGTAAAGCAAACAAAAAGTATTTATTAAGGGAGGGGAATCAAGTTATAATTACCAACATTGGATATTTGTGTTAAATGCATCACGAGAATACAAATCAAATAATAGAAGATATTAATTCTAGATAACATTCTAGAAGTGGCAAATTCTCAGAATTCTGAGAAATCAATCCCTTTATTACCCAGGAAAATATATATATATATATATATATATATATATATATATATATATATATATATATATATATATATATATATATATATATATATATATATATATATATATATATATATATATATATATATATATATATATATATATATATATTGATGGCTAAGACGTTTGCCTAAGATGCCATACAGCACAGGTTCGAATCCCAGTAAGGGTATGGCTAGCTGATGAGAGCTAAATAGCTTGAAATAGATCTATACTAGTCTCCCTTTATTTATTTATCAGCACAAATAAACACACACACACACACACACACACACACACACACACACACACACACACACACACACACACACACACACACACACACACACACATATATATATATATATATATATATATATATATATATATATATTAATGCTTGCAAATATATTCTAGAACTTCAGAATATACTCCTATTGTTTCTGAAAAGGCTAGTTGTATCATATCAAAGGAAAGTATCTTGGCTGAAAGGAAAAACAGTTTCCTAAACTTAAAAAAGAAGCCTAGACTGTTACGATAAAAAATGCAAATATCACCTTTTAAAATGCTAAAAGTGAAGCCTCAAATTCCTGGTAACACATACATGTTAACTTGTTTAAGAATAAAAAGTAGAACTGTTCTGAAATCTGCTTGCAATTTTCTAATGTTAGGTTGTTTAAAACTTACTTTTAGCAATGCTTTGATAATTCAATCTTGTATTGAATAAGCTAATAATAATAAGATAATAAGCTCTCAATAGCCTTTCTCTTATACTGGTTACCCTCAACCTCATCCCAGCTAAACCTCTTTACTTGTCAAAAAATACTTTATTGCACTCTTTTTCTGCTACCAGCTCTTCTTTTGTATCTGGTTTCTAATATGATTCAGTTTAAAGGATTTTGCTGAAATTCCCTCTGGAAAGCTTCCTCTGGAAGGTTCTATGACTGTTTGAAGCTTTATCACAGTGTACTCCTGTTCGTCTTACTTAGCACAAAGGATTTTTTCAATAATTTTTCAACTGTCAAGTTTTAATTGCCAACCTTTAAAAAAAGAAGAGGAAGAATAGTATTTCTGACTAATAAGATTCTTAATCAATTCTCAGTTACTGATCTGATTTTTGATGGAATCATATCTGATCAATTCAAATTGGGTATTGCCGTCTGCATGGTACCTATATGGGTATTTTATCCTATAGTTATTGCAAACAGTTTGTTTGAGGCTCGGTTTCATAGCAACTGTTACTAGGGCAGGCACTACTTTCTTTTGATCAATGCACATTACCAAATCCAATTTCCTTAGTTAAATTATAATACCATCAGGAATACAGACCACAAATATTGTGATTTATCAATGCATGAAAATAAAACATGTATTCAGTTGTAGTCTGTGTTTGTTTAGTTGAGTATTACAAGGGACTTGTACATATGTGTTATATATTAATACTTTATACTTTTACAAAGTGGTGAAAATTGTTGCTTCAAATGAGGAAAAAACTTCAGAAAAAAGTATGAAGACTAATCAATGATTGATATTGTTAATAAAAATAGCTTTTAGAAAAACATATTTAATATGTAACTCCCATTGTTTTCACAGTGGTTACTAGGACCAGTGCCAGATATTTTTACACATTCATTGCACATTCAGAACAGTTTCTATTATTATTCATAATTATATACTTTTTCACAAGAGAATCCAGAAATGTGATCATCCAAAAGTTTTACAACAACAGGCTCCGAATCGATGGCCATGATTTGTTTGTCTTTAAAGAAATCCCGCTCCAGATGCTGCAAACAAGGAGAGGCTATACTTTTTTAACCCAAGAACTTAGAAATCGTCAAATACAGTATAAATGGGAAGCTCCAGTTGGAATCACAGTTACACTCGAAAATCAAAGATTTCGTATTAATTCTGTTTCGGAAGCTCGGGACTTTTAGTATAAAACTCTGAAGGCGGGGCTTCTTGACTCACTCGGAAATGCGGAAGGACAAGGTGAAGGAAAGACAAGCAGCAAGTCACTTGGTTACAAGAAGGAGGGAGTTGTTCTCCCCCTACTGGAGAGGCAGAAGAGCGGAAACTGAGGATTTAGTCATATTTTCAAAGCAGCGGGACACGTGGTTATAAGGCAGAGGGTTGCCTTCTCTTTCCGAAAGGGCAGAAGAGTAAAGAATATAGATCCAGCGATGTCTTTAAAATACTTTCTAAGCTCTTGGACTGATTAAAACTTTAGGATTTCTGTTTGGTATGAAATGGTAAAGCTGTGTACCGATGAGGAATGGAAAGAAGCATTGCTTATTTTGGACAGATATTATACGGGACTTTTATAAGACTTATTTGAATCTCAATCCAAACTGCGCATGAATTGTTTTCTGTGAGGAAAGCGGGGACTAAGATTTATTTGAATTGCGGTTTGGGATGAATGGAGTCGGGAGGAGTGGGGCAGAAGGGAAGGTGGAGCGGGATATCGATGAAGGGATCTTGGGATTGAATGAAGTGGTATGGATTTTGGGCACACATTTTACGGATTTACATGCTTGAAGTATAACATAAAAAGCTCAGGATTTTAAAGTGAAGAGCGAGATCCTAATCTTATGGAATTTGGGCTTGGGAGGAATGGAGATGAGAAACGAAGGGTAGGAAGATGAGTAGCGAAAGTATGATTAGACTGCTCTGTATTTGAAGATAAATTGATTTTTGTATAAACTAATATTTGAATATAAGGTTAAGAAAGGCTATCTGGAGAGTCTACAGGAAGATGGGGGTAAATATCAAAGAAGTAAGGGACGAGGACAAAATATAAATGGAATGATTTACACTGTTTAAATTTTAAGAATGATGGGAGGCTGAGCATAATGCAAAAGATTTTTAATTTTTTTTTAATTTACTTTTTCGTTTTTTTTCTTTTTCGGAGTGTTCTTTTTATTTTATTTTCATTATTATTGTTAATAAGATATTTTAGAATGTGAATGGTACTGAACTGTGCCGGGTGTGGGACCTGGGAAGTCGGAGGGGATTAGGGAGGGGGGTTCATTGGGGGTGGGTGGGTGGGTGGAGATATAGTTTCAATATATGGAATATGAAGAATACACTTGTATACTGTTGATCCTTATCTTTTCTTTTTATTTTTCTCTTTTTTTTCTTTTTCTTTTTTTCCCTTCTTTTTTCTTTTTAGCGTAACTGAATAGATTAAGGAATAGAGAAATGCACCATAGTGAGAAGTAGAGGAAAGGAAGAGGGAGAAGTAAGGAGGGAGGAAGAGGGGAATGTAAGGAGGATGAGAGGGGAAGGAGGGTGAGGAAGGCGAGAAAGGAAGATAGGAGGGGAAAGGGAAGTAAGAGGGGTGATCGTTGGAGGGAGAAAGGAAAGTTGGAGGGGGAGAAGAAGGGGTGTATGAAAGTGATAGGTTGGGTTTATGATGAGTTGTGTTTAGGTTGGGGTTTTTCTTTTCTTATTATTATATTATTATTATTGCAAATATTCAGTATATAAGTGAATGTACAAAATTGAAAATGAAAATGAATAAAACATTTAAACATAAAAAAAACCTACATGTGATGGTGTAAACCACGGGTATCAATCTCGATTCATGTGACATATTGTGATGTGGTCCACCAGTTTGACACCCCTGATTTAAGCACTATGATGTCAAGTCAGATATTTTACAAACAGATTTTGTGTGTGTGTGTGTGTGTGTGTGTGTGTGTGTGTGAGAGAGAGAGAGAGAGAGAGAGAGGGAGGGAGGGAGGGAGGGAGAGAGAGAGAATAATGGCTTTCTGTCTGGATGGTCTCTTGGGATGAGCTGATAGACAGAGAAAGGAAGCAGTATGCTACCTCCCATATTGGGCATACCAGGGGTTGTGACACAATTACAATTACAATTTATCTGTATTTACTTCCTTTATTCATGTTTATGTTCATACCTATACTTGTTTGACAAACAAATAAATAAATAAAGTCATATTAGCCATCCTATGTGCTACAATCCAAATCAGACCACTACATTAATGTTCCAACACTTGACTTACATCCCCAACACCAATGTGATTGCAATCAACTTTATTAAACAGTTTGTGAGGTATACAGTATATCTGAAATAACATTTTCTATAGCATTAAACACAATGTCAGGTCCTTGCCGGACACTGTCATTTTGAAAGGAGGGGGGATGCTTCTTGGGGTTGAATGTTTTGAATTCTTTTGCTTTTGCTGTATACAAGGGAATTAGGGAGAGGGATTGAGCCATCAAGATAGATTCCCACTTAGTTGGTTCCAGCTTGTTACCCAAAGTTGCAGCATTCCAAGGATGTCCTATTATCACCATACCACCTTAGGGTTCTCATAACACTTTTGTGGTATCATATTGGCTCTTAGTGGACATGGGGCACTGAGTGGGGGTTGAACAGGGGAAATTAGCTTAAGGCTTCATGTGGGAATTTTCAGAGTCCACCTGACTTCTCTGCAGTCCCTTCTATCAATAAGTCTTTTGAAATATAATTTGTTTCACCTTCCTGAGAAGATAGCTAAACCAGGTCCTTACACATAAGATCAAACAATTGTTTTAAAGACAAACTTCCACTGATTTACAAGATTTTTAGACCCCACAAATATTTAATATTACCTAAAAAAGTGCACTGCTGGCTTGGGACACTTAAATATTAGTGGCAAAATATTTGTAATTTGAAAGGCAAAATGGATCATGAATGGATAATCTAGGTTCTTCTCTTTCCCATCTCCCCCCCCCCCGTTCCACCCAAAAGGAACTACAAATCTGGAGATAGACAAAATATATTCATTTTTCTGTTCCTCATGTGTCCTTTTTGTAAGACCCTTCTTCAACTACCAAATGCCTCAATACTATAACTGGGTTAGTTCTAGTTCTTTGATTTCTTTCCACTAATCACTGTATGAGATTTTGTTCCACTTCAGAGGCCAACATCCCTTCTGATTGGAAGTCGGTCTTTTCAAAATATGAAGCTGAATAAAATTGGCATATCAGGCCCTCTCAAATGTAATCCCTTTCTGCTGAAAAACAAAAAGCTACAGTCATTTGTGTTTATCCCATCCTAATAAATGGCAGAACAAATCCTCCCTTTAAAAAAAACAAATTTGAGCAATCAGACAGATTAGACTACTTTTCACAGTAACCGGAACAGATGCCAGGCATTCAAAGCTGTACATTAGCCTCATCATTTCAATTAGAGAGTCTCTGCATGCTTCTAGACTACAGTATGAAATGTTAATGGAAACAACCACCCCTACTCTTCAAAAGAAATAACTAAAGATCTTTCATTATGCATTTAGTATTGAGTACTACTCAAAAGCAGAAGGCAAGAAGCAATACAAAACTTATAAGAATTACTGAAATAATAAGATCTAATAATAAGTGAGCAGCTAAAGAAGTCCCAATGGTTGCTGATTTTTCAAAGCCTCAGGATAGGCCAGACTGCTGCTATGATTTGTGAGACCCTAAATCAAAATAAAAGTAGAAGAACCTATTGGCTAAACTGACTAGTAGACAATAAATAGCATGGGATTTTTTAAAACCATATGTATGTATAGGCTGTAAAAATGAGAAACTGTTGTAGAACACATAAATGTGTATACTGCTATTTTAATGCCACATAAAAAATCTTTTGATAATTAAACATTATCTAAATCTAAGTCTAGCAAAACATTTCCTTGAATTTGAAGGGTGTTTTTAATAATAATAAAAAAATTGGATAGACTTTATCTATACCTCGTATATCTGTAATTAAAGTGAACATGATGGGTCTTTGGGATTCTCTTTGGAACAACACTACAGTTTTTTGCGTTGCTTGCTTGCTCCCTCAAATACGGGGGAGAAAGAAGGGGGGGAAAATAAAAAAAATAAAAAGTAGACAATGAAAGTAGAATATGAAATTAAACTAGCATTCCAGTCATTACTGATGGAGAGCTATCTGTATTTATGGAATATCTACATAAATATGGTAACCAATAAAAGAAAAATCAATAAACATTCTAACCAGATATGCCAGCAAACCTGGCATGATCAGCAATCAATAGATTACAATAGTCCACATCCTGGTATCAAAGAAACAAAATTTAAAACATTGTCTAAACTGTTATAAACATTTGTAATTTTTCACACTAACAATAAAATATTTGTAATTTTTCACACTAACAAAATAATGTGTCTTATACAAAAAAAGAGAGAGAGAATAATTTCAAGCTAGCTTTAGAAAAGAGTAAAAAAAACAACAACCACGAGATATTATTGCTGAAGCAGGCTGGATAATTGAGAAACTAAAATAATATATAAATAAATCAAAATGTATCTCATTGATTATATATAGACCTTTGACTTTGGAAAACACGCCAAACTATGGAATTTTCTTCAAAAAATGGGAATCCCAGAATATCTCATTGTCCTCATGCCCTCATGCATGTGATCTACAGTCACCATCTGATTAGTAAAGCCACAGTCCAAACAGAACATAACAAAACATACTGGCTTCTGGTTGGCAAAGGAATAAGGCAAAGCTATATACCCAGCCATTCACACATTTCACATGTATGGATAAGGCAGATGAAGGACTTTTCATTAAAATACTCATGCAGACTGCTGCCTTTTTATTGTTGGAAAGCTTAATGTGAAATTGGGTAGAGAGGTTATTAATGTTCAAATACTGTTGTACAAGCTTATTGGATGTCCTGGATCATAACATATAGAGATTGCCCAGAAAAAGATAGCAGTTGTCCTCTGTAGAAGTTCTACAAGACCAAGGAACAATTTATAAAGTTTTGAGAATCAAAATATGTATTTTTTTAAAATTCAAAAGTGAACTTCTTTCACAATGAATCTAAAGTGGTAAGATCTGTCAGGCATATTACTTTGTTAAATTTGTAGGACATAAGTTCAGATCTTAACAGTTTGGCCTAATTTCAGAATAACTTTTGAATATCATATGAAATAGAAATGCTATAGCTATGACTTTATCATATCATAAACATTAACATTTGAATAATTTACTTATTATTTAACGTTTTTATAGCCATCCCATACACAGTGACTATATGTGTGTTGAGTGGTCATAAAAGTTGGGCAGCTTGCAGCATTAAACATCCACATAATAAAACCCTACCTTTCTCAAGCTCATGCATCATGTTCAATAATATATGACAATATATTGCCATTCAATCTTTGTAGCAAAGAACAAGAGTGACCTTTACCAAGTGGTTCCCATTTAATCTGCTCACTTGCTAGGATCAACTTGAAACCATGGAGAAAATTACATACTCAGGCAGTATGAAATAAATCAGATCCATTCACTCGAGCTGAATTTATTTCATTTTGATTTATTTCCCCAAAACAAAGGATAGCACCACACTTTGTGCTACAAATTAACAAAATAATTTTGTTATACCTAAAAGGATTAATTAAACAAATCCTGCAGTGCTGTATCATTATAGACTTAAGTTTTTCAGCAGATTATTTCTTGCCTTCAAGCTTCCATCTGCATTTCAAACTACAGAGTAAAAAAAAAAGACCACTTCTTTTCATGTAGCATACCATATACTCAGCACAGAAAAGCGATAGGAAAATAGCATTTTCATTTAATGACTTAATGCTGTATAGGTTGGATTATATAACTGAAACCTGAAGGTGATTTCAAGGGCAGATTATTCAGGTTTGTAAGCACTAGCAGTAGCACTTAGACTTATATACCACTTCAAAGTGCTCCACGGCTCTCTCTAAGCAGTTTACAGTCAGCATATTGTCCCAAACTATCTGGATCCTCATTTTTCCAACTTCAGAAGTATGAAAGACTGAGTAAAAATTGAGCTGGTGAGAATTGAACTGCCAGCAGAAGGCAGTCAGCAGCAGTAGGCTGCAGTACTGCATTCTAACCACTGTGCCATCACAGCTCTTAACTGTACCTTCATCCCCCAAATAAAACAACATACATACATACATACATACATACATACATACATACATACATACATACATATCCCACTTACATGTGGAATAGAAGCAGTTAAAAGCTGCAGTGTCATATGGAAAAACTTTTGATCTATTTTTAAAAACTTTTCTTTTTACCACTATTTTCCAATAAATATTATCAGTTCCAGGAATCACAGAAAAGGGAATGGTAGTAATGTGTGGATTTCAATTGATTTAATTAATATTTTCAAGTTCCCACTCCAGATGACATATTGGCAGTCACTAATGTAATTCTATCAAAATAAATAAATTTCACTATGGGTTACTAGGTTAAATGGAATACTAATTACATTGAACTGTTTCCTTAATTCCCACTGTTCATTAATTAGTTCAATCTTCATCTCTGTGTTGCTTTTGAAGATGTAAATAATATGTTGAAAGACATATGCACACTTCCCAAAACTGTGTGTCTTATATATTTCCATTAGCTGCTGTTCTGTGCTTTAGCAGTTTGATTGTACACAAATAGCATTCTGCCCACAAAATTGTCAGCTTCTCAAGGACATTCATTCCATTTAGTGAGCGTTAATTCCACTCCCACAAGCCAGTTTAACAGCAAAGCACAGCAAGATGAGGAGAAACTGTGAATACTAGCATGCTTTGAATAGGATTTGGAACAAAAATGATCCTATTTTCAGAAGATAATTTTCACTTCAAGGATTCATAGTCATAGTAATAGTAATAACATTTGAATAGGTGATATCAAACAAAGTGCAAATGTAGTGGCTGGCTTGAGGAACAGAGTTATACCAAGCCCCTGCTGCTGCCTATCCGACAATTGCCTTGAGTTACCATTTCAATGTCGCAATGCAGCTTTACCCTAACAACCCTCTAAAAATAACATCTATTGGTCAACTAGTCTGTTGTCAGCAGAGAAGTTAGAGATGGCTGCTGCTGGAGATAGTTTACATGCTAGGAGATGTCCACTGGTGAAAGAAACGGCAGATTCTACTTCAAAAGGGAGGTCTTATCTCTGACGGGAAGGTATGTTGGACTAGCACCTGCCTAATATATCTATCATTGGATCAGATTAATAGGCATGGTTTAATCAGGTCTTGTTCAATAAGATGTAATATCTGGATGAAGGTAACATGCAAACTATAAACCATAATTTACCCTTGCTTCAACTAACAGGTTAAACCAAGATTAAATATACCACTTCATGTGCTGTTATAGTGAAATGGGTGGAATTTGATGTTCTAGTTTCTTTCATAAGTATGCAACAGACGAGGAGTTTACATTCTTATAGTATTATTCAACAGAGCTATACTTGTTCTGACCCCCACCTTGCCCGTTCAGAAACTAAAGCCAAACAAAGCTTGCAAAGGAATGTTTTATCAGTCTCGGCTCTTGCTGGCTGCGAGCCCAAAATAAACACAGATAAATTGCTCTGGCAACAAGTTAGGCAGCAAATGCAAAAACAAACTCTCACAGCAAATAACTTCTCCAAGTTGGTTTCTCTAAATCATGAACATGAATGGGGAACGTTGACTAGAACAGAAATGGAATGGAATGAAACGTTGACTTCTGCAACCAGGGCGTGGCACCATCCGTCTTTTATCCGCAGAAGGAGATCCTAACGAGCCACAGCTGCTCGTTATCCTCTCCTGTGTGCATCCTGAAACCACTCACAGGAGGTTTCTGTGTCAGAGTCTGATAGCAGCTCCAAAGGCTCCTACTGAGCCACAACATATACTGTATGTGTTTTGTGATCCCAAGACTACAGCAAATACTTTGGTTACCACTCTGACCCAAGCACTCTGGGGAAGCACTTATCGTATGACTGCTTCTTTGATAGAAGCCATTTTACATACATCTTTAATACTACTATGGAACTAAGCTACCATGCTGTGCTTTGAAAAGAAGCTTTTCATCTTTCAGAAATTCTTGCAAGCAGGAATACTTGAATTTTGTGTGTATGTACATCTGCATGAAATTTTATTCTCCAAAAGTTCTCAGCGCTGATTGGCAATTAAGGTTTTTATGAACAAGTAATGTATGCTCTTCCCACAAAGATGGCCAATTATCCTTTCTTAAATCTTTTTCAAGGTTGTATTTAGGCTCATTATTAGTAATTTACTACTTTCTGAAGCCGAGCCCCAGAGAGGATAAAAATTTAAACCTTTGATCCTGATTTTTCTGCTGTGGGAAAGAATGGAACAACAATAACATGAAAGATTTGGAGAAGGTCACTGTTTACAGAAACCCATCTATATTTCTTTTTAATTTCTATTTTCCATTCATTTTGGAACACCTGAAGTGTATGTATGAAAGCTACACTGACCATTGCAATTAAAGTACTTTGTACTTTGTACTTTGTACTTTGTACAAAGTACTAAAGTACTTTGTGTCAACATAGATGATTTCGCGGATAAAGTAGGATATTGAAAACAGATTTCTAAATAGGAAGAGATCAGCTTTTAAAACAAAGTTTGTAGTTTGGTATCTTTTTCTCTGAAATGGCTTCCATAAGGCAGTTTTATAGGGTGCAGAAAATCTTCAGAAAATGGATACATACTCTTGTTTAAAAGGTTCAAGGTGAAACATTGAATCAAAGACTTCTACATGTTACAATATTGTATGTATGCTTAATACCTAGGGTTTTAGTTCTACGTGTTGTCCTTATCTTTGCCTTCAATTTCAGATGGGAAAGGAATGGGGGCAGAATTGAATTTGCTTCAGAATACTTCCAAAGGAGAAGATGGGATGGAAAATATTTTTATTTACCCCTTTCTTTGGTTGCTGGAAAATATAGCAGAAGTCCTGTGCAGCAGATAGATAAACTGTTCACTATCTGATCACCAGCTGACAGGCATAGTAAATGTATTGATTTAATCTCACAGTTTTAGTGTTTTGGGAAATCTGGACTCAGCAGTTTTACTGACAGTGATTTTCATGCAATCCAACTTAGTGCACTGTCAATATAACAGCAAGATTCTGGTCTTGGTCCTAAATACTATATTTATTTTACTCTTACTTTTATACCTCACTTAAAGTAAAGCATGGAGCAAAGTATGGTAACACAGCCAGGATCACATTATCCTTCTACATTTATATGCATACTGAGGAGGCTTTTAAAAGTGTTAAATAATCACTTAAATTAATCTTTCTATTTATATAGGAAGTCAGAATTGTACATGCATAAAATATCAGGAAATAACAGAGAAGTTTCAGCCAGTAATGAAGTGCAAATAAAGGTCATGCATCAGTTACTTTACAACGCTCCCATCATTTTTCCTTTTCCTCACTCCCATACTATTCTTTCACAAACCAATTCTTCTGAAATTTTAATAAATTAATATTCTAAATGATTATTCTTTGAGATAACATGACATTATGACTCCAGGATTAAAAGGTTGAAATATTTTTCCCTCTGGAAAGAAATTAATTTGATTGTTCTGCTCAGTTCAGAAAAGTCATGGGGAGAGAAGGGAAGGGATACTAAAGCTGTTAATTTCTGAAAGGTTAAAGATACGGGCCAGCAACTTAATAATTATTTTACTGGAGACAGTCTTTCTTAACTATTAAGTCAATTAGGGCCAAATGCTCAACTGAGAAAAGAGACATACTGGACATCACACATTATTTGTGTCTATTGCCTCTGGTCTACATTTCCATTGATTCTGCTAGAGTCTTCTCCATTGTTCAAAGTCTTTTAGCAAGCTGCAGAAGTCAAGTTTTAGTATAAAGTAATGCTGAATGGAAACCTGTCCTTTAGTTTAAATAGGATTAGTTGTATCTGTTATTTCCATTATTCTAAATTTTCCATGCTGGACAAAATCATTAATCAGAAGATGACTTACTTTTTGATATATTTCTCTGGCATTAAAAGTAAGTGTAGGAAATCAGGGAGTTTGGAGAAAGTTGAAGAATTTTATAAAGAAAAACAGGGCTTTCATGCAACTCTCTTGGCTATGTTGAGAATAAGAGATGTGCCCAAACTGCACTTCTTACCAATGAGAATTTGAGCATTTTTTTTAAAGCAAAAATGAAAGCCATTTATTTTCTCTAGAAAGATTTTAAAAAGAAACAATTGCTGGTAGCTGTGGTGGTGCAGTGGTTAGAACGCAGTATTACAGGCTAACTAGATCTGCTGCCAGGAGTTTGATCCTGATCTGCTCAAGGCTGACTCAGCTTTCCATCCTCCTCAGGTTAGTAAAATGAGGATCAGAGTGTTGAATGCAATATGCTAACATCACAACCTGATCAGAAAGGGCTGTAAAGCAGTATGGAAGGAATATATAAATCTAAGTGCTTGTGCCAAGTCCTATCCACATTTAAGTTCTACCATTGCCCCATGATAAATAAAATATGGACAAGAATTTATCTACTAATATCAGTGTAATTAGATAACAAAAACCTGAATAGGAAGAGTCCCCCTTCCCCCATATTTATAATAGTTATTAGATTAGGACAAACCAAACCATAAAAGATAATTAAAACTATAAAGTACTGCTAATTTTTATTTATCCTTCATTGCAAGTTTGTTTTTCCTAGCCTTGCAGGTTTCTGGGTTATAATTGTTCCCAATAGGGGAAAATGTATACTGTGTATTGTGACATCAAACAATACAATGAAAAATATTTACAGTTTAGATTAGAGTGTAATTAGCAACAGATAATTATCATTCTGTTACCTCTCTATAAACTTTAAAGAAAAAATGACTGAGTGGCAGCCAACAGAGTATGTTCAGGTAGAGAGATTATGATATTTTCCAGTGGTAATATTTTCATTATGATAATACTGTATAAGCTTTTCTCCAGAAATGAAATGGCATACAAATTATTGTAATAACTAATTAATTAGTATGTGTATAACTTCATAGAACAACTGCTATATTTAGTAGAATGAAATATTTGCTTACTCTGTTTCCTATTGATTTATTTACTTATTTATCATAAGTATATTTATTTGATATAAATATTTATATAACCACCCATCTCACCCAAGGCAATTCTGAGTATCATACAACAATAGATAAAAAGCAAAGATATAAAAACAATAAATAAAAATATAAATTTAAAGAACATAGTAATAGACATCATAAAAATCAAAAATGTAAATCATGTTGAAAAAAATAAAAATAGTCCTTTATTAATGGAGCCATCTAAACAAATCTCTAGTTCCATGGAGGTCTAATCTAATTATGGAATTTCAAATGAGGTAGGCTGATGTAACTAGGCAGAGGATATCATTGAAATAACCTCGCCCCATACTATGAAGAGCTTTAAAGATTGAAAATAGAACCTTGAACTGGACCTGGCAACCAATGCAGCTTGAGGAACAGAGGTGAAATATGCACTGTTTTATGACTGTACATAACAACATTCAATACCAGCTGAAGCTTCCAGAGATTCTTTAAGGGTATGCCCAAGCAGACTGCATGACAGTAGTGACAGTGACAGTGGAAGTTGACTAGAGCATGAGTGACTAGAAAGGAGGGCCTGACAATCCAGGAACAGGTGGAACTGGCACACAATAACAATAGCACTTAGACTGAAATACTGCTTCACAGTGCTTTATAGCCTTAAGTGGTTTATAGAGTCAGTATATGTCTCCAACAATCTGGGTCCTCATCTTACTGACCTCAGAAGAATGAAAAGTTGAGTCAACCTTGAACCTGGTGAGATTTGAACTGCCAAACTCCTGGCAGCTGGCAGTCATTCAGCAGAAGTAGCTTGCAGTACTGCATTCTAACCACTGCACCACCATGGCTGACAAGATGGACCAGTACTAAGGTCCTCCTATTCATGATGCACAGATTACTCACTGAGTATGTCTTGGTTAGTGGCCAACCCATCTAGCACCAAGGATGGTATAGTTCCTATTAACAGACCTCCCCTCCCCCAAATCAAAGGGACTTGGTTTTGCTAGAGTTTAGCTAAAGCCTATTGTCCAACATCCAGATCCTTGCAGTTTCCAGACCACCATGATGAGAGATTCATGGCATTACTTAATTCACTGTGGGTAGAAATGTATAATTGGGTATCATCATCATACTCACCCCAGGAAAATGGATGAGGTCACCCAGCAGCCTCATATAGATGTTTATAAAAAATATGCTCAACCAAATAATCTAGCATTAAAAAAATAAACAGCAGAATTATATTAGTTGCTTTCATTTTATTCAATACTAATCAAAAAGGTACTTTTGCATTACATTTTCAAATTATGTCTTCAGTTAAATTACACAATAGAGAGGAAAATGGGAGACTTGTTTAGAAATGGTCAAAATCCAATGTGATTTAGTTTATATTTTGTTTGTAGCCCAATAATAATAATAAAACTTCAGCCAAAATTGCTCTGCTGATTTGAAATGAAAATTTTAATTAAAATTGACATGACCATCTGCATTCTTTGATGATAGAGATAGAAGAGAGAGAGAGAGAGAGAACGAGAGAGTAAGAAAGAGAGAGATAATTTTTCAGCCTTAATGAATTGTGTATGAGTTGCTTGAACCCCTCACTTGAAAAGAAGTTGAACCTAAATTAAGGTGACCAGACATCCCGCTTTTGGCAGGACAGTCCCGATTATTAATAATTTGTCGTGCGTCCTGTGGCATTTCAAAAAAGTCCCGCTTTTCACCTGCTCTCCTCTTTTCAAAACACACATAAAGTAATTAGCAAAGGGCGCAGGATGTTTTTCCCTGTTGCACAGTGGAACGATCCTTCCCCTCACCGGAGAGCCAGACAGATGCTTTTAAAGGGCGGACGCCGTGTTTCTGGAGTGAGGGTGGTAGCAGCTCTGGTGGAAAATTTAGTTAGATCAATCGGTATCTGACGATTTATGGATTGTATGGCGAAAGGAGCCGGGGCGTCTCGTCTCGTACTGTCCGACACCAATTTTTGCAGCAGAGAAGAGCTGTTGCACTCCGCGTGAACTCTCGCAACCCGACACAGTGGCGGCACCTTTAAATACTCCGCCTCCTCCCACAGCCCCAGCTCCAATGAACCCGCCTGCACAATCAGCCAGCTAAACCCCACCTTTGTAGCCCGGAACTTGGAAGGGCAGCTGCTGTGCTTAAATTCGGAGGCGATGTGCTGGGCGTAGGGAGGGGTTCCGAGAAGCAGAATTGTGGCCTTGCGGAAGCCGGCGGTAAGTAGATTCCAGTGAACGGCCCTTCTACACAATCCGATTAAGGCTTAGTTTCATTCAGGGCTCTGGAGGGGATGGGAGGTGCAGTTACAGATTCCAGCGCTTTCTCTGCCATGCTCTTTTTTTCTTTCTTTCTTTGCTGCAAGGCCTTGAGATACTGGCTGTGCCAAGTGACCTTCCCTGATTGAGCAGCAAAAGCTTCCAGGACTGGCCGCAGGACAATCTTGGTAGCCCCCCCCCCATGGGGAGAGCTGGCCAGAGTTGGTCGCTCCACTGATTGTCACCCTATTACTGTCTCATAGCCGGGTGACTGAGATTGCGGACATGCCTTCCGCTCTAAATTAAGACTAAATTAAGACTCTGGATCTGTATGGTGAAGTGAGTAATGCAGTGCCAATCAGTCTTTTCATGAAAGGTGCACTCGTGATGTAGTAGGAAGATTATCGCCATGGCTTCCACCTGGTGGCGGCCATGAACGGCAACCACAGCCCCGCAGGAAGGGAGCCTTCTGCCGGCGCTGCCGCCCCTTGGCTCCCGACCTCCCTCAGGAGGCACCACCAGGCCGGCCACAGGTGCTCCGCTTCCCCCATCCCCACTCCCAGATCCCCTCCAGCCATGGGTGGGCGGGTGCCACTTCCCAGCCAGAAGTGCGGCGGTTGCAGCCCAGCTTAAGGAGCCCCTCGGGAGCCACCTGTGAGGGTCGCTGCGGGACTGCCCAGGTCTGAATGCCGGCGATCTGGGCCATCCCTGTGGGCACGACAGCCTCAGAGGCCCCCCAGGATCTGCTGCCTTCACTACGCCACCTGGGTTACCCTGCGCTGCTCTCCCCATGCCCCAATGAGAAGGCAGGAATCCTCCCTGGCGGCCTTTGTGAACCGCCTTCCCTGCGGGCTTTGCAGAGGGATTTCTCCACGTTTTCCGGGAATCCGGTTCTGTCGCTCGGTTTTATGCAGCTCTGCCACTTTCCAGGGCTGCGGACTGCAAGTACCAGGATCCGGGATGCGTCGCCTGTTGGCTGGGAATTCCAGGAGTTGAAATCTGAGGTTGCTAAACTCCGAGGCGGCTTCCTTCCCACGAGCTCCGGACCCCCAATATCCCCGGCCTCCCCTCCCTGGCGCTTCCCCCTTGACCGGTGCATAAGGGTCCGAGAGGATTGAAAGGTTCGAGAGTTTTGGCTCTCCGGTTTGTCGCCTCTTTGGTGGAGTTTCACATTCCTTCCTTTCCTTGGATCCCTCCATCTGTTCCGGACCCTGTCATCGGTCCCATAATCCTCCCTCCTGATGTTTTAAGGCATGGCTTCTCAAAAGCACGGCAGAGGAGGAGGAGGCGGCGGCAGCAGGGATAACGCAGTGCCCAACTCAGGTGCTCCAAGCGGAGGGGGAGGCGGCACCGCCGCTGCCACGGGCGGAGGTGCCAGCGGGAGCTTTGGCGGCTTCACCTCAGCCGCAGCGCCAGGTGGCAAAAATTGTAATCAAGAACACACCGCCCCCTGCCACCCCCCGGTCAATGGTCTCCCGCTTTACCAATTTTAAAATCTGGTCACCTTAACCTAAATGCCAACTTGGGCAAAGTACAATTATTGCAGTGATATAGAAAATCCTTTTCAGTTCATTAAGAACTTTCATTGCATACTTTTTCAGTGATATATTCAGTGCCTGAAGCTGAAGCACAAAATTAAATATTTGGATAGGTAATATAAACATAGTAATATAGAATCCATTTTGCTCCTTCCCAGATCATTGATCCTTCTCTAGATAAACAGTTGTGGGACCTTGGATTTTTGTCCAGCCCCATACCACTGGCAGGTCACTCAAAAAAATAAAATCTACCTTTGGTTTTCTTTACAACACTTGTTGCCAGTTGCTTTGCCTCACTGATATAAAGCTTCTCCATCAGATACAATTATTTCATCACACAATGTATCTTAAGGAAGGATTGCTTAAAAAGAAAGAATGTACCTGTCCTTCTGGCTTGTAAAAATAAAAATGAAGTTTCTGTCTCCAAAATTCTCCATTCAGTTTGTTTCCCTTTTCATATCCTCTCTACTCATCTTAGTATGATTTAACTTTGTCTGAGGAATATTTAAAACTATCATGCCTTCATGCCTACACACACTGTCAGGTGCAACTTCATTTAATAATCAGGAAAGAAACCACTCAACTCCATTTGTTTGAAATCAAGTGTACTTTTACTAATTATAAACGAACAGTAGCAAAGCTAAGCTGAATCTGGTTAATTAGGCACGAAAGCAAAGAATATCATGTATAATTCAATCCCCTCCCCTTGGCACCCCTATCCATAGTCCAATTATAATGCACCCAACTGTCAGTTGGGAGATATCTTCAAAAGACATCACCAGGATGGAATGCCGGAGAGTTAACCTTGGTGGGAAACTAAGGTGACCAGATTTTCAGATTGGAAAAGAGGGACACCCTTGACCGGGGGGGGGGGGGGGGGGGCTTGATTAAAAAAAATTTTTTTTGTCAAAAGGTCACCCCAGGACACTGAAACCAGCATAAATACGAATCTGTTGCCAAACAAAATTTTGATCACGTGACCATGAGGATGCTGCAACGGTCGCTAAGTGTGAAAAATGGTCGCAATGGTCGCTAAGTGTGAAAAATGGTCGCAACGGTCGCTAAGTGTGAAAAATGGTCATCAATCACTTTTTTCAATGCCATTGTAACTTTGGTCACTAAATGTTTTCCCCCTCCTCGAGACTCCTCACTTCTTCCTTCATTCCTCTTGCTTATCTACCTTCACCTTATCTGTCTTCTGCTCTTTCCCTCTTTTCCTTCCTTCCTCCCTCCTTCCATCCTCTTCTTTCCTCACTCACTCCCTTCCTCCTTTTTTCTCTTCCTTCCTCCTTCCATTCTTTATACGATATAAAATTCAATGAGGGTAAAACACACCAAATCTGGCAAAGCTGCCTTGCACCAACCTGGCCTGCCCATAGAATAGCAGCCACTTTGAGACACATAAACCTGGTCTGAACATATTGCATCACAAAGATTTGCAAAGATCACATTTGCAAAAAGGAACATTTCTTGTAGTAAATACATTTTATAAACAATTTAAAAGTAAAAATCCCCCCAAAATAATAAAAAAGGTATTCTATAAATAAAAGAAATCCTTAAAAACCATTGTTAAGTATTACACCAGCAATAATTTATACTGTCACCATTTCAAACTATCATCAGAAATACGAATCTGTTGCCAAACATCAACATTTTGATCGCGTAACCATGAGGATGCCACAACGGTCGCTAAGTGTGAAAATGGTCGCCAAGTGTGAAAAATGGTCATCAGTCACTTTTTTCAATGCCATTGTAATTTTGGTCACTAAACAGCCATGTTCCTGACTTAACAACCACCATGATTCACTTAACGTGGCAATAAAAGGTCGCAAAATGAGGCAAAAATCATTTAACAAACGTCTCCCTTAGCAACAGAAATTGGGGGATCAATCCTGGTCCTAAGTCGAGGATTACCGGTAGCCAATTGCAAAAGGCAACTTTACTTGGAACAGGTGAGATTGTGCCCGGATCCCTTTCATGCCAACATCCCATCCTGTCCATGGGGAGAACTCCACAGGCGGACAAAAGCCCCAATCCCCTCTCAACCTCCAGCTGACTCTGCCATCCGCCATAACCACACATGCCCCTCAAGGGCAAAACTCAGGGGGCTGAATTCTACAGGGGGAGGAGTAAAGGGGGGATTTGAGGGGCAGCCCAAAGCACCATCTGTCTAAATTTGCATCAGGCAGGCAGTAACATTTTCATAGACCATGATCAGAGGAGCAGCTGATCCTATGGAGAGACTCCTCCTGCATTCAGTCCCAGGCCTACAAGTGGAAGTACCCTTCCTTCCTTCCTTCCTCCTTTCACCTTCCTTCCCTCCCTCCCTCCCTCCCTCTTTCTTCCTTCTAGCCTTCCTTCCTTTCCATTCTTTCTCCTTCCTTCCTTCCTCTTGCCTATCTGCCTTCTGTCTTTCTGCACTTTAGATCTCTCTTCCTCCTTCCTTCCTCTTTCCATCCTTTCACCAAAAATCAGGATGTTTTATTAGCATCAGCATCATTCTGCTGAAAATGCCAGATTCTGTGGTACTTCTGGATGAGATTTAGAAAATTACAGAGACATGAGGAACCATTATATAATTTCACTTGGCAAAACTCTGATTAAAATAATAGCAACAAAATGTAAGGTTTTTTAATTTTAAAACTCTAGCAAAACATAGATTTATTTCCAGTTTAGTTAATTAATGCCATTATAAACAGGAATGCAATTGATTAAATAAAATGACTTTTTCTTTTATTAAGAATACTTATTCTACACTAAACTAGAAAATATTTCATAGGCCCTTCAACAAGTTTGTTACAAATTTTCAGGATTGCATGCATTCTTGAAACTGATACCATGTAATGTTAAAAAGCAGATCGCTAACTAAGTACACTAAAAACCATGTTTAATTATTTGCTACTTGAGGCCAATAGCAATGATGAAGAAATTTCTGTCATCCTCAGTGACAATATTTTTAGGGCCAAAAAATAAAACTCTGTATATTGGATCTGTTGAATGGAGAAAGGCCTGCCTCCCCCTCCCCCAAATGAGACACCTTCCACGATAATAGGAGAGGAGAGCCTGGAGACAGCAATCACAAGGCAGAACGTAGCTAAGAGAACGGGGCGGGGGTTGGGAGAAGGCATGGGACTGGCTGGGGAAGGAGGGAGGGAGGGAGGGAGGGAGGGAGGGGGAGAACATGAGTGTGTGTATCCCTCCTTCCTTCAGCCCAACACTCTTGCTGGCATTCTGGCCAGACGAGAGGGACTGCAGAAGGTCTAGGGCAGCGAGTCATTCAATGGGAAACTTGCCTCTTGGAAGGAATGACCCGGTTTGGCTCCCACTTTCAACAATCGAACAGAGAAGCGAAGAGGCAGGAGAGACGAAGCGGGAGCCAAGCCGGGCTAGAGTGTTGGGCTGAAGGAAGGAGGGATACACACACTCGGGTTCTCCCCCTTCCTCCCTCCCTCTCTCTCTCTCTCTCAAATGGCAAATCCGAGCAGCCGCTGCTGGGAGCCCGGTCTCATTTGGGGGAGGGGGAGAAAGCAAGCCTTTTTCCATTTCAAGGAGCTGCCGCTCCTCCCCCCCACCTCTTAGAAGTCCAGCCAGCTGCCCGCCAAGCTCTCCACGGAGACTCACCCAGAGTTTTCACCGTGATTTGCCTGGTGAGGGGAGGCGGCAGGTTGATGCAGACCAAATCCACAGTATAATAAATACAAGTATAATAAATACTTGTATTTATTATACTTGTATTTACTTCCTCCTCCTTCTCCTCGCTGCGATCTGGATGCCCGACGTGCCTTCCTTTCCTCCGCGTTCAGCCCTTTCGCGTGGAGCCTCAAGATTACGAGCAATGCAGGGTTGCTAAGTTAAGGGCGTCCGGTCCCAACTGGGAGCAGTGGCTGGCTCTGCTCACGGCCGCGGGCCCCTGCCCTGCTGCGTCCAGCGCGTCTTCAACAGCATGACCCGGCATCCCAAGCGGAGTCCCCCACCCCCCCGCATAAGCTGCATTGCCCACACGCGCAGGGATTCAAAGTATCCAGCCGGATTTCTTGAATCCCCACGCGTGTGGGCAACGCAGCTAGGTGGGCTCTGCTTGGGAGGACCAGGCTATGGAGGGCATAGCATGGTCATCTCAAGCGAAGCTCCCCTCCCCCGCATAGCTGCATTGCCCACACGCGCGGGGATTCAAAGTATCCAGCCGGATTTCTTGAATCCCCGCGCGTGTGGGCAACGCAGCTAGGTGGGCTCTGCTTGGGAGGACCAGGCTATGGAGGGCATAGCATGGTCATCTCAAGCGAAGCTCCCCTCCCCCGCCTAGCTGCGTTGCCCACACGCGCGGGGATTCAAAGTATCCAGCCGGATTTCTTGAATCCCCGCGCGTGTGGGCAACGCAGCTAGGCGGGCTCTGCTTGGGAGGACCAGGCTATGGAGGGCATAGCATGGTCATCTCAAGCGAAGCTCCCCTCCCCCGCATAGCTGCATTGCCCACACGCGCGGGGATTCAAAGTATCCAGGCGGATTTCTTGAATCCCCACGCGTGTGGGCAACGTAGCTAGGTGGGCTCTGCTTCGGAGGACCAGGCTATGGAGGGCATAGCATGGTCATCTCAAACGAAGCTCCCCTCCCCCGCCTAGCTGCGTTGCCCACACGCGCGGGGATTCAAAGTATCCAGCCGGATTTCTTGAATCCCCGCGCATGTGGGCAACGCAGCTAGGCGGGCGGGCAACCCGCTTGCTGTTGAAGACATGCTGAACGCGGCAGGGCAGGGGCCCGCGGCCAGGAGCGGCTTCTGGCGGCTACCGGGCGGTGATCTCACACCATCCGTTCGCGGCTCTTAATACTCACCAGTCAGCGCAGCTGCAACCTCTTTCGTCTTTTGGCGAAAGGAAATGGAGACTCGCGCAGGTGTGCTGAAAATTTCCCATCCCAGCCAGCTCACTGATTGGCTGGAGTCCAGGCCAATCCAATCAGTGAGCGGCAGGCTGGGCTGGCTTAAATTTGTAGGTAGGTAAAAGCACACTTTTTTTGGTGCTCGCAGCTCCCGCCCATCAGCTGCTAGCTTGCTGGGCTGGCTCATCGGTAGGATAGAGAACAGAACGATGAGCCAGCCCAGCAAGCTAGCAGCTGATGGGCGGGAGCTGCGAGCGCCAAAAAAAGCGTGCCTTTTAAAAAGGCGGGCGGGACGCGGGAAAATGCATTGAAAAGCGGGGGTGTCCCACCAAAAGCGGGACATCTGGTCACCTTACGGGAAACTCCCTTCCTCCACATGCGCAGTAAGATGGTCAGGTCAGCATCTAGAATCTTCCTCCAGCACATCATGATTCCCCTCCCAAATACCATGCCCCCCTCTCCCCATTACAATGGCAGCTGAAGCAGCAGCAAAGCAGAGGCTGACACACATGTAAATAATAGAATAGAATAGAATTTTTAAGAGACAAGTGTGCTTGAACACACAAGGAATTTGTCTGGTGCATATGCTTTCAGTGTACATAAATAAAAATGCAATAGAATACATTAATTAAGAATCATAAGATACAACACTTAGTGAGAGTCATAGGTTACTAATCAGCAATCAAATTATACTAGGAAACAAATAAAACAATATAAATTTTAAAGATACAAGTAACATGGTTATAGTCATAAGTGGGAAGAGATAGGTACTAGGAAGAAAGAGAACAATAATAGTAATAGAATCTTATTAGGTAGTATGACAGTGTTGTGGGAATTAGTTGTTTAGCAGAGTGATGGCATTCGAGAAAAAATAAGATAAAAATAAAAAATAAGATTAAAAAGATAAGACAATCACTGTCTTTTTTCTTAATTTCTAAGTAGAATTATATGTTTAACTCTAAAGAGCACACCAGAACATTATTTAACTTTTAATTTGAAACACAATTTTTAACTTTAACTCTTTTTAACAGTGATGGCCAGATATGGTCTACCATTAGTTTTATAACAAGAAACTTCCTTCTCTTTCAACAGTAGCAATTTATATATATATATATATATAAACATTATTATAAATTTTAAAGAGGACAAAAAAACTGACACAAAGTAATACATAGTAAAGAAAACAAAGAAACAGAGAAAGAAAGAAAAACAAAATTCAGAAAAAAGAATTAAAAAATAGAAAAAAGAAGATTGTGATTTCCTTCATAGCAAATACAAACATAGTTAGGAAGTTATCTCTTAATCTAAGGCTGGCAATTTTGTAAAACAGTGCAAGTACTTCATTTCTGCAGTTCTATCAAAATTCATGAGGATACTAAGAAAAAATAACTGAATGCCTTGCTGCCTCGATTCACTTTCTTAAGAAAATATAAACCCCTTTAATAATTTAAAGACAAGGGAAGATTGCTATATGTATATGTATAAGTGTTGTTGCTGTTGTTAGTTGCGAAGTTGTCTCCATCGCAACCCCATGGACAACATTTCTCCAGGCCTTCCTGTCCTCTACCATCCTCTGGAGTCCATTTAAGCTCACACATACTGCTTCGGTGACTCCATCCAGCCACCTCATTCTCTGTCGTCCCCTTCTTCTTTTGCCTCAATAAATCCCAGCATTAGGCTCTTCTCCAGTGATTCCTTCCTATCATTAGGTGGCCAAAGTATTTGAGTTTTATCTTCAGGATCTGGCCTTCTAAAGAGCAGTCAGAGTTGATCTCCTCTAGGACTGACTGGTTTGATCATCTTGCAGTCCAAGGGACTTGCAGAAGTCTTCTCCAGCATCATATGTATATGTATACATATTAGATATTGATAACTACACTATCATCTTTAGCTATTCAGATAATATATTTGTTTTCATCAATTCTCTGAGTGTGTTTACCTTGTGCATACAATTCTCCCAAGTTTTGTTGTATTCTGAGAAAGATGGCACTGCTTTGGTCAGCATTCCAAATAGAAAAACACAATCACCAAAAGTGATTCACTTTTCTCTCATTTATCAGTTCTCAAAAATCATTGTTGGTTAAATAAGCCAAATATCATTAGCGACTATAATTCATTCATTCCTTCAGTCGAACTGTTTTCATATATTTCCACATCTGAATTTGAATAAAGTTGGCTTTGTAAGCAACTACTGCTAAATTGATACTTTCTCATTTAATAATTCTCATCCTGTAAAAATATAGCATATTTAGTCAGGACTCGATCTGCTATATTTTGTGTTAATGTGCTCAAAATTCAAATTTGTTTAAAAAAATATTTTTTGGAATGAATGTCAAAATTAGAAAATGACTTCCATGTTATAGAATTATGATAGGAATTCAAACCCTAACCTTGATTGATCTGGAAATAATAATGGAATACATGGCAATTCTGAAGTCCATTGATGATTTTCTCTTTAATAATAATTAAGCTGCCCAGAATATCTGCATCAATAAGATGGGCAGCATTAAAAAAATCAAAATAAATGCAAGCTGTATTTATATAATAAATGCAAACTATAACCATTGCAATTTTTGAAATGTATTTAATAAACATACATCTACCATAGTTAACAGCCCCCTATCCTCCCCTCCCCACTTTGGGGAATATAATTTTATTTTATTTAAAAAATTCATAGAGAGACTCAACTTAAACAAATAACTCTTGGTAGCTAACAAATGATATATAAAAGTAAGTTAATTAAAAACCAACATAAATAGTACATAAAACAATTAAGAATAACTTCTATATTATAACCAACCATCTCCAAAAGATGTGTAACACTAACAGATAGATAGATATTGAACTTAAGAAATATCCCAGCCTTAATTCCTGAGGAAAGATCCAGGTCTTTTTGGTCTTCTGGAAGGATCATGAGTTTGGGTCATATGGATCTCAGAACAAAGGTTGTTTCATTGCACAAGCACCATGATAGAGAAGGCAGATCTCCTGAGCCTTGCAAGCTGACATTGTTCCAGAGAAATTTTGCAAAATATGCTGAAACCATGGGAATTAAGTGCCCCAAAAATACCTACATGACCAGGTGACAGCCAGTACCTTGCATTGTATCCTGATAAGTACTGACACTCACTAGTGATTACATCACTAGTGGGCAAATATGAATACATCTAGAACTGTGTATGACACTGCATCTTTGGACCATATGAAATTTATAAATCTCATTCAGAAAGTTATTAAGTTATGAATGGCTGGGAGCCGAACCTCCAGATTTAGAAACTGATGTAACTAAGATGGATTTGCAATACAATAGTAGAGTTGGAAGGGACTTTGGAGGTCTTCTAGTCCAACCCCCTGCCTAGGCAGGAAACCCTATACCATTTCAGACAGATGACTATCCAACATCTTCTTAAAGACTTGCAGTGTTGGGGCATTCACAACTTCTGGAGGCAAGCTGTTCTGTCAGGAAATTTCTCCTCAGTTCTAAGTTGCTTCTCTCCTTGATTAGTTTCCACCCATTGCTTCTTGTTCTACCCTCTGGTGCCTTGGAGAATAGTTTGACTCCCTCTTCTTGTGGCAACTCCTGACATATTGGAACACTGCTATCATGTCTCCCCTAGTTTTTCTTTCTCTAAAACTAGACATACCCAGTTCCTGCAACCGTTCTTCATATATTTTAGTCTCCAGTCCCTTAATCATCTTTGTTGCTCTTCTCTGCACTCTTTTCAGAGTCTCCACATCTTTTCTACACCGTGGCGACCAGAACTGAATGCAGTATTCCAAGTGTAGCCTTACCAAGGCATTATAAAGTGGTATTAACATTTCACGTGATCTTGATTCTATCCATCTATTTATGCAGCCTAGAACTCTGTTGGCTTTTTTGGCAGCTGCTGCACACTGCTGGCTCATGTTTAAATGGTTGTCCACTAGGACTCCAAGATCCCTTTCACAGTTACTAATATTGAGCAAGGTGCATTTTGTCTTTGTTGCCTAAATGTAGAACCTTACTCTTTTCACATTGAATTTCATTTTATTAGATAGTGCCCAATGTTCAAATTTGTCAAGATCCTTCTGTATCTTGAGCCTATCTTCTGGAGTGTTGGCTATTCCTATCAGCTTGGTGTCATCTGAAAATTTGATGAGTTCCCCATTTATTCCCTCATCAAAATCATTGATGAAGATGTTGAAGAGTATTGGGCCTAAAACAGCGCCTTAGGGTACTCCACTGCATACTTCCCTCCATGTAGATGCAGTTCCATTGAGGAATACACGTTGAGTGCGGTTGGTCAGCCAGTTACGAATCCATCTGGTGGTGATGCTGTCTAACCCACATTTTTCTATTTTATCTAGTAGTAGGTCATGGTCTACCTCAGTGGTTCCCAAACTTGGCAACTTTAAGACTTGTGGACTTCAACTCCCAGAATTCTCCAGCTAGCTCTTCTGGCTGGAGAACTCTGGGAGTTGAAGTTCACAAGTCTTAAAGTTGCCAAGTTTGGGAACCACTGGTCTACCTTATCAAATGCCTTACTGAAGTCCAAGTAAACTATATCAACGGCATTCCTCTGGTCCACTAATTTTGTCACATTATCAAAGAATGCAATAAGATTAGTCTGGCATGATCTGTTTTTGACAAACCCATGTTGGCTTTTGGCTATTACTTTGTTTGCTTCTAGGTGTTCGATAATTCATTGCTTGATTATTTTTTCCAGAATCTTTCCTGGTATTGAGGTCAGGCTGATAGGTCTGTAGTTTCCTGGATCTATATTTTTTTTCTTTTTTGAACATGGGAACCACATCAGCTCTTTTCCAGTCCTCTGATAGTTCCCCAGTGTTCCAGGATCTCTGAAAGATATTTGTGCAAAGGACAACTACTACTTGCTCCTCAAGCAGGAGCTGTGAGTTCAGGAGAATCCCCTAGATTGTGTACCAACTCTGTCTGGGGAATTGCTAACCTATACCAAGCAAGAAGGTGTCTAGATCCAAGGGGTTCAAAAGCTCACAACTATTCAAGGCTTGCAAGATTAATTGCAGTCTGCTGCCCCCATCTAAACCTACCCTGTTTCCAGGCATTGGATAAGAACCTTAATACTATCATTTATATAATCCAAAGCAGAGATATATAACTGAATACCATCACTATATTTATGATTTATCACTTCATAATGATAAATGTTCTCTCTCAACAGATAAGAATAGAATAACAGAGTTGGAAAGGACCTTGGAGGTCTTCAAGTCCAACCCCCTGCTTAGGCAGGAAACTCCATTTCAGACAAATGGTTGTCCAATCTCTTCTTAAAAACTTCCAGTGTTGGAGCATTCCAGTGGTAGAAGCAAGTTGTTCCACTGATCAATTGTTTTAACTGTCAGGAAATTTCTCCTTAGTTCTAGGTGGCTTCTCTCCTTGATTAGTTTCCATCCATTGCTTCTAGTCCTGTTCTCAGTTGCATTAGAGAATAGCTTGATTCCCTCTTCTTTGTGCCCCTGAGATATTGGAACATTGCTATCATGTCACCCCTACTCCTTCTTTTCATTAAACTAGACATACACAATTCCAGCAACCATTCTTTATATGTTTTAGCCTCCAGTCCCCTAATCATTTTTGTTACTCTTCTCTGACTCTTTCTAGAGTCTCAACATATTTTTTACATCGTGACAACAAAACTGGATGAAATATTCCAAGTGTAACCTTACCAAGGGATTCTAAAGCGATATTAACACTTCATGTGACCTTGATTCTATCCCTCTGTTTATGCAGCCAAGAACTTTGTTGGCTTTTTATAGGTGTTGAAAATCTTCATTTCAGAGGTCTAGAGTTGGATGTTCCCATTTCCACTACACACTTGGAAACATCCCCAGATGAAGGAGAACATCCTAGAACTATGGTGCCCACTCTCGATCCACTGATCTGATCCAGAACTGAGTTGAAGTGTATTAGAATAGAAATGTATCCCAGAAAACTCACATTGATGGTGTTATTTAGTTGTATAATGAAACTTCTGCAAACAACCACACAACCTCAAGGAGTATAAGAAAAACTCTATAATTCAACCTTGAGCTACACCTATTGTCTCCACTCATTGAATTATTTAATTAATACTGTTTTATGTACGCATATTTTTATTTTTAAAATTATTTAAACAATATGCATGTTTGTTCATTTATGTGTGTAGAAAATAACAAAAAGGGATTTGTAACTTTAAGGTTGGAAAACGGTAGATACATAAGATCTATAATCAAAGTTACCATAAAATTCAGAAGAGACAATAGAAACCAACTTATTATGTTTCAGGTACACTGTAAATTGCATGACATTTAGACCCAACCGAGTCTAAAACTTTATTTAGCTGCCATGGATTCTCTGAAATATGATAGATTGAAGTATGCTACTATAGGAAAAGGAACTGCATCTAAAGCCATTTGCAGTTAAAAAAATCTTCCTTGCAAATTCCTTTCTTTCTTTCTTTCTTTCTTTCTTTCTTTCTTTCTTTCTTTCTTTTCTTTCTTTCTTTCTTGTATGCTTTCCACAAAAACTTTTTGTCTCATTCCCCAGTCTGCTGTCAGAGAAGCTGCTGCCTCTCCTCTTCATCAGCTGAAAATCTTACTTCTTGAGCAAGCCATAATCTCATCTCACATAAACATCTAACACTGCAGCATCTAACACTAATTCATCTGTATCTCAGAGATGTAAAATATTTAATTTTAAAAATTAATATAATTTAATTTATTAAATTGTTGTTCTACTACCATTCATAAAGGAGAGGTGGATGACAAAGCATTTAAATAGCTCATAAATATACAGTCTACTGTATATCATATGTTAGGATGAATACACTATGAAGGATGAATTCATATATGACTTTAATTTTGTTGTTTGTATCTCATGATTTGATTATCTTATTTAGTATTCTATTATGATTTATGTTGTTTCATATTTAGTATCCTATGACTATCACTTAGTATGTGATGATTTATGATGATTTTATTTTATGATTATGATCATGGTTTATCATTTGTTGCTTGTATGAAAACACTGAGACCTTATCCACCAGAGACAAATTTCTTGTATGTCCAATCACACTTGGCCAATAAAGAATTCTATTTATTTCTATTTCTATTATTATTTATAGCCAACCCTTGGGATCTTCTGTTGCCTGCTATTAATGGTTTGTCTGAAGCTCCATAATGAAAAGATGCAATATGGAAATATTTACCTCTAATGTAATCAAATATTCATGTCTATCAATTACTTTTTTTCCATCTTAATTTGGGACAGGGCATTCTGTGAACAGCAATGGATGAGAACATTTGATTTTTAAAAGTTTTCAGCTTAGTTTTCCTTCTATTTATTGACTCACTCAGTTGAGAGGCCTAAGTGATAAGCTTTTACTACCTTAAAGTCTTTAAACCCATTACAACTTATCTTCTTTTAGTAGCAGCCTGTCATGGCAACTTGAGTAAAGTGATTAGTAGCCAATTGTTAAGTATGTTACTGTTAGGGTCAGCAGTATTTTAAAGAAGAGGGCAATTAGAAGCAGTTACCTCACCAATTTTGATTCCTTCCTCACAAACTCTTTACTCAGCGGTTGTCCTAATATTCTCCATAGAGATTTAAGAGGACACAGATTTCAACTTTTCATATTCAGTGAAATAATAATAATAATACAATATAATTCAGAAGAAGAAAAATAACATAATGCAAGATAATCTCTTTTTGTTCTTGACTCCACAGATTTCATGATATAGGAAAGGAGGATTTGTATGTACCTTAAGATGCCGTTGTACAGTTTACCATGATTCCATATTAAATATAATTCTGAGCAATGTATAATGGAAATCACAGTAGGTAAGAAAGTAATTAGAGATAAGAACATCCAAAGAATCAGATACCCCTAGAAGCTTATAAGCAGGACAACAATGCAACAATTCTTTGTTCATTTTCAGGAACTGATATTCAGAAGAATATTATCTCTTAAAGTACAGGTTCTTTTACCTTTCCTAACTTAAAACTGTTGATAGATCTATCTTCCACCAATTTCTATAGTCATCCAAGCTAATGGCCACCATTATTACATTTTGTAACAATGAATTCCTTATCTACTGAGAATATGAGTATATAGGTAAGGGTATATAGTTTAATCATGCTTTATAACTGTGCAGCAGGAGATGAAAGAAATAATTCATGCATTGTCTATTGTGCTGGATCTAGTCTGGAGGAAAACTTGGGGGAAAATAATTAAACTTTGGGTGCTATATCCAAATCTAGAACTGGACTATGTGAATTATTTAATAAAAGTTTCTGAGATTATTATTTGGGTTGAAATTCTATAAAACTTGGAGATAATGCTGAAGTATAACTCGTAGAAAAAAACTTAGTTGCTTAGAAGAAAATGATAAAAAGCAAATTTCCTAGTATTTAATAGAGATACTGGAAAATGTTTAGTCTTTATTAGCTGTTCTGGGTTTTGTTTTTGGAACAAACATCAGACTAAAATCAATTATCAATTCCTCATTATGTATGGCTGTAAGTTGAGGACTACCTATATCACATTGTTGGAAGAAATGTCCTTCTGGGTTCGGCTCCAAGTGGGGAAAAAGACACTGGAGACATGGAGGCTCCTTGGAAAGATGGTTTTAATGATGGACAGAACCACATGGCTTGAGTCCTGAACAGAAAAGGTGATCACATGCTTCAATGTTGGTGGAGAAGAAGAGAAGGGGGAAAAAGGGCATCTGAGATGCTGAGTCCCTGGTTTTATGCCCTCTCTGGCCTTTGATCTTGAGCTTGTATTCTGATTGGTTGTCAGACTCCCATGGGGCCATGCAGGGACAACTCTCTAGGCTCGTTTTGAATCCAGGTTTGATTGAGTTTTCAGATGCCATGTGGTGAGTTGGGTAAAGGGCCAATATTATCATGCCTTAATCCCACCCCCTGGAGCTGAAAGGGAGAACTCTTTATTATGTAAAGGGACTGGCTTGGCCTTCTTAATGGCCCATTGACAAAGTGGGTGGGAACAGGAAGCTGCAGGGAGCTATTCTGTCTTTATAAAATGTTTCTCCCTTTTAACATCCAGAGAAATATTCTGCCTTTTCAATATTTCCTAGGATATTTCATTTTTCTGGGAGAGGGATGGGTTTTAACTTCCTACAACATTTACATATGGAACTTTTTGTGATCACACACTCTGTTTCAGTCCATAGATCAATGTAGAAATAAGCATAGAATGGATGAGTAGGTTTGTACTGGAATGATTCATCAATCACTGGAATTTCTACGACATTTGGGAAAATTAAGAAGTTGTTAAATAATACTTGCCAATCAAAGTGACACTTCTTTCACATTCATGTTTCCTAGAGCAGGCTTGTGGAGCTTCTAAAGTTAGGTCCCAATTACAGCTAATGAAAATTTGCAAATTCCGATTAAAGTAAATTAGCTATTAGATGTGCTGTCCTTCAGATGCCATTAGAATACTTTAATATAAAAATAAAATAAAATAAAAGTTTGGTTAATTTGTTTCAGAGATAAATGAATAATTGCTGTTCACTTAAAAACTTAATATTTGAACACTTCTGCTGAAGATTTGGAAAATCCAGGGAGGTTTCATGTATTCAAAAGGCATGATTTTTCACCAGTCCCTGCTAGCCTTTATACTGGTCTCCTTCTCAAGAGAAATAAAAAGAAAAAAAATTCCTTGTTGAAAAGGAGACAATTGTAGAAGCAAAAACATTCCAGTTGAAACTGAAATATTATCCCCTATTTCTGTAAATAGATTATGTTATCCAAATATCTCTTAGGGGAAATTATTCTTTCAGCAGATTTCTCCCTAGTTGTAAATGTTGCTGACAGCATTATTTTCCATTGGAGATCAGGGGCATTGTGGTTCAATGCCATGATCCCTGATGGAAAAAAGACTCATGTCTTCTCTACATTACTGCTCTGGTGAAAATGGGATTTGATTATATTCTGCTGCCTTCACCAGAGACTTGCACTGCTTGTTACACTACTTCTTTTCTCTAAAAGTGATGATATGGGAATGGAAACCAGCTGACATAGAGATAAACTTGAATTGAAGTTGGGACCTGTTCAAAAGCAGATTGTGCCTAGTTAGGTTCTGCTCTGAATAACTGAAACAAGGGAGTCTGTATAATTAGGCAGCTTGGTTACCCCATCCCAAGCTTGTATCAAACATACCATTTGTAGAGGAATATATTAACATTGTAATTTAACATGTAAGAGAATAATTTCATTGATTTACTTGTAATCCAATTTGCAGAAGCCATACCTACAACTTGTTAAACTAAGTAATTATGGTCTTGACTTCTTAGGGATAAGCACTATCGTGAATTGTAAACAGCCAATTTTTTATCAGCTATTTGACATTGCAGCTTGTTATACTTCTAATAGGTGTCTGTCACTCAAGATTGAACCATGGAATTTGTGGTGAATCTAAGTTGTTTGCTTGACTGCAGACATTTCATTACCAATTAGGTAACCTAATCAGTGCTATTATTATTTTATGTACTAGATATTACTTTCTATAGATCTCTCTCTCTCTCTCTCTCTCTCTCTCTCTCTCTCTCTCTCTCTCCCTCCCTCCCTCCCTCCCTCCCTCCCTCCCTCCCCCCTCTCTCTCTCCAGATAAAGTATTCATCACCATAGCATAGGTTTCTTCCTCCAGATTTAAAACCACAGTCATTTTCTTTCCAATCCAGTTTCCCTTAATTATGAAAGATTACTATATAATAGCAATAGCTCAGTTAGTGTTGAGAATATTACATATTAATCCTTTGATTTGTTGAAAATACTTAAAAACCCTTAGAAAATCCTCATTAATTGTCCATGTGAAAATGGATAAAATAAAGTTAGTGTTGAGAATATTACATATTAATCCTTTGATTTGTTGAAAATACTTAAAAACCCTTAGAAAATCCTCATTAATTGTCCATGTGAAAATGGATAAAATAAAGTGAGAAACAAAGCGACTAAAACTGATCGACCCATTACAGTAATAATGCATAAGTATCTTTTTGCCCCAAAATGAACAGCTCTCAGTCTCTGACAAAACATAATCTGCAGATAACAAGATTTAAACCTGAAATTTGCTGTCTATATGGATTGTGAGGTTGGCGGTTGCGTAGAAAAAAACTAATGGCTTTTCTGGCATTTGTAATAAAAGTAATAAAATCAAGTTAACATACACCAATTGCATCTGTGGTAGACTTTTCTGCCCCCCCAAAGTTCCTCATTTTTCAACTAGTCCTACCACTAGCCTTGTTTATACTTGACTTTGGGTAGGACAGGCAGAGATATAATTCTACATATTGATTAGTTGCATATTTTAATTCCAAATTATTGACTGCCATTCAGAAAAATTGGCCTAATGATATAATCTTTTTCTAATATGCTCTTCACAAAGATTTCCTTTTATTTCTAGTAGGCCCATCAAAATTACTATGGTACCTGATGAAATTATTTTGTTTAATTGTGACTGGGTGAAATTGGGTGCAGGTGAAAAAGGTTTATTAGCTGATTGAAGATATTCTATACATGTAATTATAGACACAAATAAAACTATTATTAAAAGCCAGCTGTTTTAACGGTTTTTTGTTTCTAATCATTTCCTAATAAAAAGGGAGAGTGGCAACTGTTACAAGGAATAATTTGCTTCTAATCAAGAATAATAAAGTGGGTAGTCTAATTTCTTCATCAAACATCTCTGATTAGAATGTCATTACAACTCACTGTTTCCAATTGATTATATGTTGATTGAGAGAAAGTTAAACTGCAAAATAGTAACAAAATCCATTTAATTACCAAGTACTTATTACTTACTGATTTGGAGAGGAGGTAGAATGGCTCAGTGTTAAAGACACTGAGCTTGTCAGCTGGAAAGCTGACAGCCCGGGTTTGAGACCAAAGCTCCACTCAACAGGATGAGCTCTTATTACTTGTCCCAGCTCCTGCCCACCTAGCAGTTTGAAAGCATGCAAATGTGAATAAATAAATGGGTATCGCTTTAGTGGGAAGGTAACAGCATTCTGTGCCTTTGCCATATACCCATATTGACCACATCATCACAGAAATTGTCTTCAGGCAATTCTGGCTCAAGAAATGGAGATGAGCACAATACTCAAGAGCCAGACATAACCTACAAGGAATTCTTTAACTTTTTACTTCTTACAATCTAGCAATAGCGCAACGATAGAAGTGAACTAATTAGATTTATTTCAAAGTATACATAGCCCAAGAAAGCAACAGGTGACCCATGCCACTGAAATAAGCAGAGTACATTGCAGCAGGAGAAATAATTCTTACTGAAAATTAAATTTAACAAAAACAATTATAAAAAAGTAGTACAATTACTATTTTGTGTGTTTAGTAAAGTTTACATGTGTCAGGGAAAAACCCTATAGTCTCTAAATTTTGGAGAAAGAAAAAAGGAAAAGTGAGGATAGGCATACTTGCATCGTACTCTCAAATATATATGCTCTAAACTTTATAGTTCTTCATTGATTGGTAAAGGGTCAGATGTTTTATCACTCTTAATTTTCCCTCATAAGGATTCTTCAATACTACCTTTTTATAATGACACTGGAAAAGAAAGGGTCAACTCATCATTTTTCACACTTATGACCATCCCCATTGTCACTTGATTAAAATTTGGACACTGGGAAACTGACATGTATCGATCACAATTGCAGTGTCCTGGGATCATGTGATCACTTTTTGTGACCTTCTGAAAAGCAAAGTGAATGGGGCGCCAGACTCACTTAACAACTGTGTTACTACTTAACAACTGCAGTGATTTACTTAATTATTATGACAAAAATTATCATAAAATGCAGAAAAACTCACCTAACACTACCTTGCTTAGCAATGGAAATGTTGGACCCAATTGTCTTCATAAGTCGAGCACTATCTATATAAGTAAGCCAAGCTTCTTCAGTCTGGTGTCCTGCAGCTGCTTCTTTTCTTTCTCTCTTTAAAAAATATAATTTTATTAAATTTTTAAATTAGACTATAACAGGTAACACAAACCAATAGAAAATGTGCAAGTAAAAAAGGTAACAAAGCAAAAGAAAACAAAAAGTAAAGAAAACATGAGGAAGTGGCTTCTGATATTCTCCAAAACAGTTATACGTAAAAGTAAAATTTGACCCCTCTGATTAAAATTACACCATATTTCTTTTTTTCTACAGAATATCCTACCTCATCAACTGAACCATAATTCACAAGTTCATTTTTCTATAAGGAAAAGTCTCAGCTTCAATTGAGTATTGACATTTAAAATTCTTTGTATCAAATTATGTATTTGGATCCATTTTTAAGCTTTATTTATGTATCCACCAAACATTGGATAGTAGGTATCCACATTTATTTGTCTTTATACAGTCTAGATAATTTCTCTGATACCAGGTACCTACAATACATCATTGATACAATTTATCTTTAATATAATAACAGAATGTAAATTTCAACTTTTTAACTACATAATTTTTCATTGATAACCTCCCTATATTCAGCCCATTTTTCATATATTCATTAACCTGTTCTCCCTGTGTCAAATTTTACCAAAAATTGTACATTTTAGGAATTATATATTCATCAGCACACAACTGTATTTTAAATCTTTCACACAACTGTAAATGGGAGAACCTTTGACAACTATAGCCCACGGCTATTAATTGTTCTTTTCATTTGCTTTCAATTTTTCCAGTAAATTGCACTATGGCAACCACTTATCTTTATCTGCTATTTCTTTTCTACAATGTTTCTTGAGCTGAGAGCTATAAAGCTATTTTCAAGTATAACCTGAATTTATATCTATTCATTATTCTAAACATGGTATGTGCAATAATAAAGTCCACATTAACTTTAACTTTATCATACCATAAACCCCATACTATCCAAACGTAGGTAAGTAAGTAAAATATTTTATGCTCAGAAACATCCATTATTTCATCCCAATCAAATAACAAGCAGCAAAGTACCATTTTAAATTGGTAAAGACTTCCTGTTTCTGAACCAGGCAGATTAAGGATTCTGCAAGGTGAAGCTGAAAGCCAACATGATTTACATTAGAAAGGTCAGATTGAAGAATGGTTAAATGTAGGTTAACTTCCACAGAAACTTATTGCTCTCATCACAGTGATGAAAGAAAAAAGGTGAAGCTTCTGGCATAAGTTTGATCCCTCTTCCCACAGACACAGATGAGGTTAGTCTATTGGGAAGAACTGTAAGGCTTTGATGATGATACTCTTTAGTCATACTGTGGCTGTGTACTTTAGATAATCTGTTCTAGCTGAATAGCTGGTTGCTTATGCTCTGTCCATCCAAAATTATTATTACTTACAGGGAACCCCAGAAGATTAAATTTGCTTTCTAAAGGTCACCTTAGCATCTCCCAAGAGAAAAACAATGCCTACACATCTTGTTCTGCATCTTGCAGGGATCATTTATCCATGTTCATGTAACATCCCTTCCATTCTCTAATAAAATCTTTTCCCCTAGCCCACAGTCAGAAATCTAATCCAAGTTTATGGTGAATAGTTTTATGGATGAGCAGTGGAAAGCATATAAATAGGGCTTTTATGTGTGTCTTCTAAACACCAGGCTAAAAAGGGCAATTTGAAGGTTGTGTTATTACCTGCTCATTGCATCTTGCTTTTCCATTGTGAATGAACATAAAACAAAATAATATCATCTTATTACTTATGCCTGACACAAATTAATGGGTACTTTCCATGCATGGTTAATATGAGGATATCATGATTAGTAGTAATTATATTGCTATCAGAACTCTGTGAGGGTGCTTGTTATGTTGGTGCTATGTCATCTTTTATTGCCTTATTCTATTATTTGGGCTTTTAACTTTGTCCCTAAGCAAACACTGGATACACAAAGGAAAAGACATTTTAACCCTGAAAATAAAAATATTAAAGGCTAAGGAAACAATGGGATTTTGAAAGCAGTTATTCAGGGATCTGTTGTGACTTTAATCACAAGTAAGGGCTAATGCAGAAAAACTGAAAATAGGTCTGGCTATTTAAAAAAAGAAGAAGAAGGTGGAATGAAACCAGGCAGGATTCTAAATATACTGTCTATTATTTTAAACAGGCACAGGTTTGATTTGGATAATGATTCTATGCTTAATTCATATGGTTTCAAAAATCCTTCTGTGAGCAGAGTGTTCTCAGCAACAATATCAGTCAAGCTGGGAAATACGGTACTCAGCTTTTCTCATTAATATATTGTAAATTCTAATACCATCTAAAAGTACCTATTTAGCTCTGCAGAGATTGGAGTTTTGATTGTCTCCAGCTCTTAAGATGTCAAGTTTTATGTAAATCATGCCATGCTTGACATGTGCATAATCCAAATGAGCTGTGCATTCTTAGTGTTTTTACATTGCCTTATATATTTTTAATCAGATCTCATAGAATATTCCAATGTTATACAGCATACATATTATTTAAAATGGAAGAATGCATATTCTGAACAGTCCATATTTTTGCTAACATAACCTTCAGGTGAAATAATGTTCTACTTATAGGGAAGAGGGGTTTCTCCTTCCAATAATGACCTTTTTATCTTTTATCAATAATGACAATTCATAGGGAACTGTTAGTCAAAGCACTTAGATAGGTTTTTCTATCTACCTTGAGCACATAGTTGCAGTATACCATGAGCACTGCTAAAACCTAACTTTGTTAAACAGTTTCTGCCTTCTGACTTTGTTTTATCAATTTCTGTTTTGTGAATTTATTTAGGGCCAAAACATGCATCACATATTACAGTGATAAAAAGGAAAGCCCTTTCTCTCCAAGGAATTTATAGCAGTAGACCTGACAAAAGTAATGAAGAATTTATTAAGCCTGCCTACTGTTTCATAATAAAATTTCATGGCAAAATCTACCTTTTTCACTGTTTCAAAAAAAAAATGTCAAGAGAAGTCCAACCTAAAAATGATTCCAAAAGAACTAATTAGTGCTTATTAACAGCTAAAATCTGTTTATTATTTATTTATTAATTAGACTTATATACCGCTTTATAGGGCTTTCAGCCCTCTCTAAGCGGTTTACAGATTTTTAGCAAATTGAGTCAGCAAATTGCCCCCACAGTCTGGGTCCTCATTTCACCCACCTCGGAAGGATGGTAGTCAACCTTGAGCTGGTGAGATTTGAACCGCTGAACTGCAGATAACAGTCAGCTGAAGTGGCCTGCAGTACTGCACCCTAACCACCGTGCCACCTCGGCTCCTTGAATAAATAGCTTAGGTAATGAATATTTTTACCATTACATCAAGATGTTCAACATCTAGGGACCAAGTTGTGGAAAATGGACATGACATGGATATTATGCTTGTCTATACACTTGTGCAGCTCCTTCCTTTTTCACTTATTAATTTTGCTGCTATTGCTTGCTTGCTCCACCTGTCCTCTTCTAATGTAATTGCTTATATTTTATTAGATTTGCTATTTTCATCTATCTTAAAATATTGAACAAGGTTCCTTAACCCAGTCTAAAGGAATGTTGAAAGATACAAATTAAAAAGCAAGTATAATATTTAATCATATTTCTTTGCATACAGATGTTATAGTTCAGCTTATCAATGGGAAATTCTACAATAGAAACAACATAATTTGCTTCTATCCTCTCCCAATCAGTTTGAAGCCTCCTTGTGATCATACATAGAATAAGTCAGCTAAATGTCTCAAGAATTTATGATCAATCTAGTGCAAGGTGCAATGCCTATATTGTAATATGTGCTAAATGTATTAGTTATATTTTGGGAATGCTGATGTTATTGCAGTAATCAAAAGTAATAATGTATTCATTACTTAGTGGGACAATATAGCAATAGTAGAAGCACTGAAACTTATATACTGTTCCATAGTACTTTATAACACTCTCTGAGTGGTCTACAGAGTCAACATATTGTTTCCAACAATCTGAGTCCCCATTTTATTGACCTCAGAAAGATAAAAGACTGAATCAACCTTGACCTGGTCAGGATCAAACTCCTGGCAGTGGGCAGGAGCCTGCAATACTACATTCTAATCATTGCACCACTATGGTATAAAATGTATTGCCCTTCCCTAGAAGACTCCTCTTTGGAAAAAAAACCCTAGAATGTTTTTCATACTATGAACAGCAAGTTACCATATTTTGCCAAAAGAGTTACCCTTAGAAGAGATTTCCTCAAGACATCTACCTGAAGCTGCTAAGCTGCAAAAAGGCTGGTTGAGCCACTATCAGAGTAACTTAATGTGACAGAGAATGCAAGCTTAAGTGGTGGTTTGTCTGAAAAAAAATCTCATTAGTAAAAAGTATACATGTAAGTGAGTCATATTTGAATAAAAAAAATCTTTGGTGAAAGGCAGTTGATCATTGTTGAGATGCTAGGAGTTTTAAGTTTCAAACTCCTGGCTATTATAATGCCTGCATATTAGCTCTCTTGAGCAGATGTCATTGTGATTTAATTTGGACTGCTTTTATTTTGTTAAAATCTTCTCAGTTTCTGGGCTTTATTTCTGCAAGTTCAGTGTCACTTTAATTTGGGTAGGACATCCTCTTCTAAAATTGAATATACATTTTGCATACTTATATACCCATATTGTTCAACATAATAAGCTACAGAAACATCCAAGCCATCTTAGCTGCTTCTAATTTGAATTGAGATCAGTTCTCCCTTGGATAACTATTTACATATTGTCTAGCATTCATCAATACATAGTCCTACTGATTACTTCCGTGTCTCCAGTTCACCAATTTTTATTATGTTGACTGTCATTATGAATAAATTAGTGTGTACCATAAATCCAAAGTAAAGGAAATTCCTCAGTAAAGATTAAGTAAATTTACTGTATTGTTATGCATATTCCAATCTCCAGAAACTCAGATTTATGTCTTTAGATTTCTATTTAGTATAATATAGAATTTTAAATTTGTAGGAGCTTCATGCAGCAGTGAAGTCCTCTGAAGTCTGCTACAGGTTTGGTGAGTGTGCCCGCATGAGCACCTGAGGTGTACATGCACAGTGCTAAAAAAGGAGCATTTTGAAGCCTTCCAAGTCTGCAAAGGTAAGTAGAACAGTGTGTGCATGTGAGGGGAGGGGGCAGGATCTGCTGTGCCATGTGATTTAGATTAGCTAGAAAGCAGGAAATCTGACAATTCTAGCTAACATAAATCACATGTCACAGCTGATCATCAGAAATACCGATTCACCTAAACTGGTAGCATTTTTTTACTACCAGTTCGGGTGAACCAGTAGAATTTTTTCAAACGGTTTGGGTGAACCAGCATTTCACCCCTGGCTTCATGGAACTGCACAGTTTTTTTAAAAGTGCCTTTAAATTAGCCAGTTCTTATTTTGGGACTCCAACTAAAATTGCTCCAACTCAGGATTCTGCTCTCTTTTCCACTAAAAATGCCCTTACTGTTTCTTACAACTGTTATAACTATGTCTTTTGCAACAAAGAAATTTGGAGAGCAATATCTAAAACGAGGATTTGGGCAGTGAACTTTTGAAGGGTTTTGCAATTTATGATTGAAGTCAGAGTATTACTATGTTCTTTTAAAAATATAAGTTGTCCTCATAATCAATGTTTGAAATGACTTTGCCTTTTGTATTTTCGGGGTAAAAGCATAAGCCAACATCCACATGGATATGTATAAGTAAGACAAATAGGTGTGTTATTTCTCTGGATTTGTATAAGGGAAGGAAGAGTTTTCCAACTGTTTCTGAATGGCAGGATTCACCTTCAGTGGTGACAGTAGCATCACTATTAGCAAAATCCCATAGAAGAAATTCACTCATGTTCTCTTCCTTCTGGAATCATGAGATCCAGAAAAATTCATGGCAATCCAGAAAACCTCAGATCCCCCCACTAACTAACTAACTAACTAACTAAACTGGCAGTAATTAATTACTTAATCATCTCATAATTAAATAAACTTTCATTACATCTACACTAGTTTCTTTGAAACAATTTCTAGAATAAATAAATTAAATGACAAATGATAAGAAAAATATGGAATAATTTATTGGTCTTATACTAAGGTGACCAGACGTCCCTCTTTTGGCGGGACACACCCGCTTTCCAATGCATTTTCCCGTGTCCCGCCCGCCTTTTTAAAAGGCACGCTTTTTTTGGCGCTCGCAGCTCCCACCCATCAGCTGCTAGCTTGCTGGGCTGGCTCATCGTTCTGTTCTCTATCCTACCAGATGAGCCAGCCCAGCAAGCTAGCAGCTGATGGGCGGGAGCTGCGAGCGCCAAAAAAAGCGTGCTTTTAGCCTTTTACCTACTACCTACAAATTTAAGCCAGCCCAGCCTGCCGCTCACTGATTGGATTGGCCTGGACTCCAGCCAATCAGTGAGCTGGCTGGGATGGGAAATTTTCAGCACGCTTGCGCGAGTTTCCATTTCCTTTCTACAAAAGACGAAAGAGGTTGCAGCTGCGCTGACTGGTGAGTAATCTAATTCTAATCGAATTTTCCGCTCGCCGCGGCAGGAGGAGAGGGTGGGGGCAGCTGCAGCTGCCCGCGGCCGGTTCAGGGGCTCCTGCCACCCGTCAGAAGCCCCTGAACCGCGGGCGGGCGGCTGCCCCCTCTTCCTCCCTGTCCTCCTGCGGCCACGAGGAGTAGTCCGTTCGTGCAGAAATTGCCCGCCCCGGCTGAGTGAATTGGGATCGCCTGCGGCTGTGAGGAGTCCTCGCGGCCGCAGGCGATCCCAATTGAATTCACTCAGCCGGGGCGGGCAATTTCTGCACGAACGGACTATTCCTCGTGGCCGCAGGCGATCCCAATTCACTCAGCCGGGGCGGGCAATTCGTGCAGAAATTGCCCGCCCTGGCTGAGTGAATTGGGATCGCCTGCGGCCGCGAGGAATACTCCGTTCGTGTAGGAGTCCTCGTGGCCGCAGGCGATCCCAATTGAATTCACTCTGTGCGGGCGGCTCGGCTGCCCCCTCCTCCTCCCTCTCCTCCTGCGGCCGCGAGGAGTAGTCCGTTCGTGCAGAAATTGCCCGCCCCGGCTGAGTGAATTGGGATCTCCTGCGGCCGCGAGGAGTCCATTTGTGCAGGGATCCCAATTAAATTCACTCTGTGCGGGCGGCAGGCGCTGCGCCCACGAGGAGCTGCCTCTTCGTGAATGAGATCGCCGCCTCCGAGAGCATGGGCGCAACGGCTGCCGCCCGCACAGAACGTCGTGCGGGGGTCCCGCCGCCCGGAAAGTTATGGAAAGTTATCTGCGGGCGGCGTCCGTTCATGATTGGGATCGATCGCCGGGGCAGCCTCTCGCTTCGCGTGGAAGTTATCTGCTGGCGGCATCCGTTCATGATTGGGATCCATCGCCGCCTCCGAGAGGGTATACAGAACACTATTTACCTAAATGTGCATATATACAGTTTAGTATTTTAGCATTTATTTTTGAAAAAAATCAAACTCCTAAATCATGGTGTATAGCTTATTGCTCCTATCTTGGACATATTTTTTCTGATCAAACATTTGTGTTTACTGGGGTGGTGCATAAAGCTGAAAAGAGTTATTGTTTGTAATTTTTCTACATTATTTTGCTGTTAAAGAAGAGTTTTCTTCTTGGGGATAGATATTGATGGAGATTTCTTGTGCCATTAGGAATTGTTGCAAAGAAAAGATAAAGAATCTTATGGTGTGATATTGGTGAATTTTTTTTAAAAATAGTCTGTGTTGTCTTTCTGTCCCAAATAGTTAAATATAATTTCATTATGAACATCTGCAGGGTTTATGGGATTCCCATAATATGGGAGATTCATGCCTTTGTAGGTCATATTTGCCCATTTGTGGTTTTCTGTCTCATCTGTGAAATTCACAACCTTTTATTTGTTATGTTCTGAATTTTTCTCTTTTTAGAAAGTGATAAGAAATCTACCTGCAATTTAATCTTGACCAGGCATCCTGACTTTTAAGAAGTCACTGACATGCCAGTTTTAAAATTGTTTTTTTTCTTGATAGTTAAGGTCAAAAATTTAAACTTGCTGTCACAACTTTGAGCAGGGTGTGAGATTGTTGATGTCCATTTTACTGTCTTTCAATAACTGTATAATATTCCAATCAAGCCTCAAATTAAGATGTTACCAACTAGTATGTGAACTACTGGAAAGATTGTGTGCCTATAGAGTTAAGAGTAAGAGTTTCATTTCATGCATCAGAAGGCTGTATAGTGTAGAGAGAAAAATATGTTCAAAACATTACAGTTGTATGTGTTAGCCGCCTGAATCTATATTACTGTCTTTGTTTTAAAAAATTTCTCTCAGGATCCCAAAATGGTATTTGTTTGTATGGGTTATATTTATCAATATGTATTGCATTAAATATTGAAATCTAAGTATTCACTGCTACTGTGGATTCTCACAATTGTTTGATGGGATTTCAACATAGGCTGGCAAATTTGAATTTTGAGTACCCTTGATTGGGTCTGACCCTCTGGACTCCAAGGAGAGATTTTAAGAAACACTGATTTCTTTTGCCAGGTAATATGTAATAGGTTGCCACTGCAAGTGTATTTGAAAAAGATAGCTTACTCTATGGTGTTGTTTTTTTTATTTTTATACTGGAATTCTTCATGAAAAAATCCAAAAGGATTTACAAAAGAATAATAAAATATCTCTTCAAGAAAACAATAAAACTAACAGTGTCAGTGAAGATAATATAGAAAAGCAAGGCATAATTCATTTTTAAAAAGCAGTCTAAGAGGGAGGTTTGAGGGGGGTGGTCTTTAAATATTTGGACTTTAAGCTGATTTTGGAAAATCTGTAAATTTTAAAGCACAAAACTGCTATTGGCTTGTTTCCAGATGAGTCATTTACTGTAAGGAGTATAGGCTCAATGTATTTTAAAATAATATTTTATTTATTGTGCATATGATTTTTTAAAATAGTGGTATTCTGTGTTGATTCTTTTTTTAAATTGTCTTAGACTATTTAAAAAAAGATTCTATCCAAAATAAATTGAAACAAGCCATTTTAAAAATTTCTATGCACAATACTTTGAAATGGACTCAGGAGTCATGATTGACACTGAGTGAATTTGCACTTTTAATAATCAGGAAGATACAATGGCATTGAAAAAAGTGACTGATGACCATTTTTCACACTTAGCGACCATTTTCACACTTAGCGACCGTTGTGGCATCCTCATGGTTACGCGATCAAAATGTTGATGTTTGGCAACAGATTCGTATTTCTGATGGTCGCTAAGTGAGGAGTCTCGAGGAGGGGGAAAACATTTAGTGACCAAAGTTACAATGGCATTGAAAAAAGTGACTGATGACCATTTTTCACACTTAGCGACCGTTGCGACCATTTTTCACACTTAGCGACCGTTGCAGCATCCTCATGGTCACGTGATCAAAATTTTGTTTGGCAACAGATTCGTATTTATGCTGGTTTCAGTGTCCTGGGGTGACCTTTTGACAAAAAAAATTTTTTTTAATCAAGCCCCCCCCCCCCCCCGGTCAAGGGTGTCCCTCTTTTCCAATCTGAAAATCTGGTCACCTTATCTTATACTATGTATGCTCATCTAATGATATCCAGCAATCTTCTTCATAGGGGTTCTGTAGGATTCTGCCAATCTCTTTGGTGTGCTTCCCAAGCCATCACTGCTGATCTAAGAACAAAAATTATTGCATGAGAGTAAAAGATTTCTGCCAGCACTGGTAAACCTTGTTTCAATTTCATTTTTTAAAAACTTTTTACTAATAATTGAAATAAAAGCTGCAGTACAATGTAGCTAGAAACAATCTAGGATCTCTGACCTTCCTATAGTATCACATTATTTTAAATTTCTATTCTTCTATCCAGGTTTGTTATGTTATTTCTCATCACATACTGCTCAATGTATCAATTATGCATAAAAAAACACCATGAAAACCAACCATATGATCTGTGGGAAAACAAGAAAATAATATTCATGTACTATTCCTGTCCTCTGTTGCATGTTCCAATGGAATGTTTTTCAATAAAAATTCTGCTTAAATGTCTTATGTTTTTCCCCATATGAAAATATAGTGAGTGCAATGCTATATAATTGCTTATATCAAAGGTATATAGCATAGTAACATTATAATTATGATTATTACATGATTTGATATTTTAGTAGTCTATGTATATTGTTCTTGGTGATGGAAAAGAGAAAGAGAATGTACTTGTTATATTCATATGATTGCTTTATTTCCACAGACCAAAGTATTTTACAGTAGATCACTATTAGGTAGCATTGTACGTGTAAAATGAATGAACAAAAGAAGGTTTGGAAGAAACATGCAATGCCATATGCAAATTAATAAATACCAGAAACTTGAAAAGGATGCAATAGATGGACAAAAAAATGCCAAGCCTAGTCTGAATGTTTAACCAACCACAACTCTGGTTAATTTTTGTGGTAACCAGAAATGGACAGAAAAAGATTTGGAAGTCTAGTGATTAGAGATATGTTATAAGAATTGAGAATAAAAAACAGCCTGAAAGCTGATCTTCAAGAGGAAATCAGCATTATTTTTTCTTCAGCTAATATCTGTTTCATCAATGCAATGGATTTGGTTTTGTATCCACTAGAGCTAGTGAACTGTAGGAGGAATATGACTCCATCACCATGAATTATTCATGTACTAATCAGTTTAGACTGTGCAAATTTTACAGAGTATAAGTATGAGTTAATGTAGTATGACTCGGACACTTGAGAGTTCTGAGTGTACTTGAGAAATTTCTTATATTATTAACATTATTGTCAGTGCTTCAATTGATCTATGGAATTTAAAGACAGCCCTGACAGTTGACCTTTTTTCTCTTAGGAAATCACCTTAGCTATCAGCTTTGTTCTTTAACAGTTATCTGGAGGTCCAGCTACAGTTTTTTTCCAAATGAAAGAAGTTCAAAAGAACAGATACTACAGATGGAAGACAGAAGATGAATACCTAAAGAAGAAAAATGATGCAACTATGCCATATAAGAATTCGTTTTAATTCTTCAAAAAGAATTGTGGTGTTAGCCGATTAGCACAGGAACTGAAAGAAAACTATGTTAAATAGACTGAATAGTTGGTGAAGAGTGCTGTTGATGAGGAACAAGGATAAATGACAGAAAAACTTTTAAATTTTATCAAGTGTAAAATTTAGTGCAGATCAATCTGTGATGTATTCTGTCTATACAGTTTTGGATCCCATTTGTTTCAATAATTGAATAATTTGGTTCAACTACTAATTGTAGTTATCAAGGGCTCTGTTAGACTGTTATCATATACTGTCAGTATGCTAATAATTATAAAATCTGTTGGTTCTTACTATCTAATCAAGTGCTGAAATATTTCTTTCCTCACTTGCATTCTCTTTATGTAATTACCTAATTTATGTTTTACCTTGTTTATATTAGTTATTTTGTGTCATGCACTATGTTATAAGTTTAAGTTTATAAGTTTAATAGCATTTATATGCCGCCCAATCCCGTGGGACTCCAGACGGCTTACAGTACAAAATAAATCAAGAAGAAAAAAATAAAATAGAAGGAAAGAAAAGATAGATTTAAAAAACACACCATGCACTCCGTTCTAAATGGGGCTGGACCGTATTTAGGGTCAACAGCCCCAGGCCTGCCAGAACAGCCAGGTTTTAATGGCTTTCCGGAAGGCCGAGAGGGTGGGAAGGGTCCGGATCTCTGCGGGTAGATCATTCCACAGGGCAGGGGCAGCTACAGAGAAAGATCTCCCACGAGTAGTCGCCAACCGGTATTGCCCGGTCGACGGTACCTGAAGGAGGCCCAGCCTGTGAGATCTTATGGGTCATTGGGAGGTATATGGCAGGAGGCGGTCCCGTATTGCTAACATAAAGAACAATTGCAATAAACAATAATAAGCTGATAGAAAACTATAGCAAACATTTCCTATAAAGAATTTTTATTGATCATTCCATTTACTTCTGTAATTGTAGCGATAGTTAACTGTCGTGAAAAGAGAAATATTGGCTTTGTTCTGTTCTCTGATCTCTAATAATATTATTTGTAAAAGGTAATAGAACTTTAAAAAATAGTTTCTGAAAAACATGAGGAGAAGAATGAGGCTGCATTAATTGTCCTACTGTGAGATTTTCATGTTCCTGAGGGAACTAGAAAAATGACATCACTGATCTGATTCAGGATTCTTTAGGGTTTGGGGTTTTTTTGTCAAAGAAGCTGAAAGAAAAATAAGGCTGATTATTTCTGTTTTATTTTGGTTTTCAGTTATTGTTGCTTGTTGAGAAAGCTAATGCATGGAAAGTAAGTAGATCTGGCAGTCAATTGAAGCCACTTGTTGAACAATCCAGCACTGAAGAATTGGATGGCTTTGCAGTCCTCCCTCAATTTCTCAAAACATCTACTTGAAAGGGAATGCTGGCCATTGATACAATGCAATACCTGGCTGGCTAGAAAAGCAAACAACAGCAAAATGTATTGTTCTTTATATTCCTTTCTTCCATTTAGTAGCCCTATGGGTGAATTTTTAAAGCCCATGAAATAGGTCAATGTGGAAAATCAGAGTGCAGGAAGAAGTATAATGTGAGGAAACCAGCAAATAAATTTGACATGAGAGAAGAAAGAGAAAAAGACAGAGAAAGTACAAGAGCAATAATTTTCCCCACTGATACCAAATGATTTTTGTCCTAAAATATAGGAAGTTCAATGACATCAGCAAAGTTGACAAAAATACATATTGGATATGGACAATATGAAATGGGCAAAACAAAGGAGGCACAACAGATATTGAGGGTGAATGAATATCTTAAGTTGTTTTTAACATGCATTGATTGGATTTGTGCAAGTTGTATCCATTGCAAACTGTAGCGATGCCAAAATGAAAATGGACACATAATAATCATGCAAACACTACAACATATCATCCTTTATTTTCCCTGCTTCTCTCTAAAGATGCCCTGTAGCCATTCATTTGTGTGTGTGTGTGTGTGTGTGTGTGTGTGTGTGAGAGAGAGAGAGAGAGAGAGAGAGAGAATATGAATTTCTAGTTGAAATATCATTCATTTTCTGACTCCATCAAGCTGTTTTTTATGCAACAGATCAAAAGCATCTTCCAATATTCACAAATGCCAGATTTCATTTTTCAGATCAATTCTTGACCACTTTAGGTAATTGAATAGATGTGTTCAACATGGCCTGATTAATTTTCCAATTGTAAGGGTCATCACGCATACAGCCCACATTTATGTTGAAGAAAGAGGTATTACTATTGCTATCCTTTGAGATGGAATTTTTTAAAAAGTAATTTGGGTATACATTTCAGATGGCATTATAGGTCATTCTGCTTGGAAACTGCATGTTGAATGTATATTGTGGGAAGCTGCAATAAGTAACATGAACTGCATGAATTGTGATTGCCTCTTACTTATTTATCTAGGAGAAAGCCTATAAAATAAAGTTTTCACTGGTGTGTAACATAACTGTATTCAGTCAGACTCGTCTGAACATTGACTTATTAAACATGGGATAAACTATTAAGAATGTTAATTAAGTCAAACACATATGTGTATACACACACGCACATGCACACAGCTGTAGCTTCAGAGTCTAGGGTTGATAAACATCTAGCCTTGATATCATTCTTGTAAGACTGTGCTCTGCTGAACATCTTTATATTCTATGAAATTGCTTTTAGTAAAAGGGGCTTTGCCTGTATCATCATAGTACCGTATTTTCACGACTATAAGCCGCACTGAAAATCCTAAAATTTGATTAAAAACCGGCAGTGCGGCTTATAACCCGGTGCGCTTTATGTATGGAAAAAGATAAAAAATCTCTCCCTCCCAATTTGACGCTCAAACTTGAAGCACGAGGACGGCTGGGCTGAGCGCCCGTTTCCGAGCGCCCCCCCCGCTTGGTAGGAAGTCCAGATCGAAAGCCAAGCCTGCAGCTAGCTGGCTGGCTGGCTGGCCGGACTACCAGCCCCAGCAGCAGCCCCTCCACCCCTGCATTGACGCGTCGTTCAACTGACCCATTTTCCCCCCGGGTTTTATTTGCCAGCGGAGCCCACCCACCAGACAGACCCTCGCCCCGTTTTCTCCCCCCACCCCACCCAATCCGGGTTAGAGGTGTCGTGCGAACGCGTCTCTCGGGACGCCCCCCCTCCAATTCGGGTTCAAAGCATCGCGCGGATGCGGGAAGCCTCCTGCTTTCTCTATTCTTCCTCTTTCTCCCTCCCTCTTTCTCTTTCTCTTTCTCTCTTTTCCTCTCTGCTGTCTTTCCCGGACTGGGTCTGCTGGCGGGGGGGGGGGAGGGCTGGGAGGGGCTGATGGATCTGGTACCTGCCTGAAAAGAGATAGAAGGGGGGGGGGAACGCAAGCTTGGAAGCCACCAGACCTTAGTTGATTAGGAGCGGCAGGATTCCCCCCCCCTGCCGCACCCCCCCGCCTCTGTATTGCAGAAGGGATGAACGGTGCCCCCCCCCTTATTATTTTTTTACCAAGCTCTCAGGGTGGAGCGGCGAACGAGGCAGCCCGTAAGAGCATCTTCGGAGCCAGAAATCCGGTTGCTGTGCCAGCCGACATTGGCCGTGGTCTCTCTCTCTCTCTCCCCCCCCTCAAGCTTCTACGCCCCGCCACTTGATCGTTCTTGCTTTGTAAGCAAAACGGTGGGGGGGGGAGCAGAACGAAAGGAGAGCCGGAGAGAGAGGATGGGGGGGGGAGAGAAAGAAAGAGAGAGAGAGAAGAGAAGAGATCAGCTCCTTTATAAAGACTGGATAGCCTTCCGCGCGGACGACGCTGTGCTCCAGGGGGCTGTTGCTCACTTTCTGCCAGCTCTCCCGGATCAGCTTCTGATACGCGCTGGAAAGTCCGTCACACTCCATTTTTCTCCCAGAGCTAAGTGCCAAAGGGGAGCAGAAGCGCCGTTTTGGGAGAAAGCTCCGCTCCCCGCTCAAAGGCTTGGGCTGCCCCCGGAGGAACAGGTGGCCCGGATCCGGATCCCCGAGCAAATAATAAATAAATCCACACGTGGGGCTCGACGGAGCTTTGAAAGCCGCTTTCTCGCCCGGAGCTTCCCTTCACATCTCTGGAACGGCTTGGCTCCTTTCTTTTTTTTTTTTTAGGGCGCCCCTCCATTGGTGCGGCTTATAACCCAGTGCGCTTTATGTATGAAAAAAGTTTGAAAAATTAACGTTAACTGATACTGCGGCTTATAACCCAGTGCGGCTTATGGTCGTGAAAATACAGACATTGAATTTTACTTTAGCATAGATGGAGACACACAACTCTCATAATGCTCTTTGTCACTTCATTTTTACCATTATTGTATCTTCAATATTAAAGTATAGATTTTTTTTTGCACCTAATCTCGTATTTATTCCTTCACAATCTTAAGAATTAAGCTCTGTTTTTATTTTAAACATAGAGCTTCTTAGGATACAAGCTTCTTAGGTTATTATTGAATTCTAGGTATCTTGGTTTTCTGGCTGTTAAGAGTTTCTTTCTCTCTTCACCTCTACATGCTGATTGAGAAAAACAGGGAAGGAAAAAAGGGTGAACTGCTTCTTCTCAGTATCTATCTCCCTTAGGAAATGTGAAGATTTCAAATGTTTTTTTCCCAATAGGTAAGACTTACACATCAACCCTCAGCATTATAATAAGGCTTGATGAAAACACAGTTGGTAGGAGGTAGGACAGTGATGGCGAACCTATGACACGCGTGTCAGTGCTGACACGCGTAGCCATTTGGGGTGACACGCACAGGATTTCATGCGATTCATCCTCGGCTCCTGCACGGCCGCCGAGGATGAAAGAATCTGTGCTGGAGGAACGGGGGGGGGGACGTGTGATCTCCCCCGCCCACACTCACTGTATCGCCGCCGCCCCTTTCTGAGCGCAGGGGCTGCTGGTAAGGCGTGCGTGCCGTGCGCACACACGTCATCAGCGTGGCGAGGGAGGACCCGCAGGAGAGGAGCGCGGGAACAGTGCGCGCCTCTCTCAGTCAGGCCGGCACAGAGAGTCTTATGTTTTTGTCGAAGTGACACACAACGCGAGTTATGCTCGATTTTTTGCCGATTTTTGACACACCACGCCAAAAAGGTTGCCCATCACTGAGGTAGGAGATTGTTCTTTGGACAGAACTGAAGTAGCCCTGTAACCAAGGTGACCAGATTTTCAGATTGGTAAAGAGGGACACCTTTGACCGGGGGGGGGACTTGATTAAAAATTTTATACAGAGCAACAAAAATTTTCATACAATGGAAAAATAGTATTGTAATATTTTTTTATTTCAACATAACTACAATTTACAAATATAAATTGTAACTGTTGCCAAACATCAAAATTTTAATCACATGACCATGAGGATGCTGCAATGGTTGCTAAGTGTGAAAATGGTCGCTAAGTGTGAAAAATGGTCATCAGTCACTTTTTTCAATGCCATTGTAACTTTGGTCACTATACCACCTTTCTTGCCACAGTTCTTAAGTGAATAACTGCAGCTGATAAGTTAGTAACATAAGTGAATCTGGTTTCCCCATTTGACTTTGTCAAAAGGTCACAAAAGGCAATTAAAATGACCCCAGGACACTGAAACCATCATAAATACGAATCTGTTGCCAAACATCAAAATTTCAATCGCGTGACTATGAGGATGCTGAAATGGTCACTAAGTGTGAAAATGGTCGCTAAGTGTGAAAAATGGTCATCAGTCATTTTTTTCAATGCCATTGTAAATTTGGTCACTATATCACCTTTCTTGCCACAGTTCTTAAGTGAATAACTGCAGCTAGTATTTTGTATTTTGGATAGAATCTTTTTTTAAATAGTCTAAGACAATTTAAAAAAAGAATCCACACAGAATAAATTGAAGTAAAACATTTCAAACTATTCCACACAGAATAAATTGAAGTAAAACTATTTTTAAAAATTCTATGCACAATATATTTAAGATTTAAGATTTAGTTTATTTGTATGCCGCCCTTCTCCAGGAGGGACTCAGGGCGGCGAACAACTCAAAAGGGGAAAGGGGATACAAACACAATACACGTAATTAAAATACACAAGAGTCATACAGCCATACAAGTCGAGAGGGAATGGGAACTCATCAACCCCAGGCCTGCCGGCACAGCCAGGTTTTGACGGCTTTCCGGAAGGCCTGGAGAGAGGTGAGGGTCCGAATCTCCGCGGGGAGTTCATTCCAAAGGGCCGGAGCTGCTACAGAGAAGGCTCTCTCCCGGGTGGTAGCCAGATGGCATTGGCTGGTAGACGGAACCCAGAGGAGGCCGACCCTGTGCGATCTAATGGGTCTATGGGAGGTAATTGGCAGCAGGCTGTCTCTCAAGTACCCAGGTCCAATACCATGAAGGGCTTTATAAGTTACGACTAGCACTTTGAAGCGTATCCGGAGACCGATCGGTAGCCAGTGCAGCTCGCGGAGGATAGGTGTAACGTGGGTGTACCGAGGTGCACCCACAATCACTTGCGCGGCTGCATTCTGGACGAGTTGTAGTCTCCGAACACTCTTCAAAGGGTGCCCCATGTAGAGCGCATTGCAGTAGTCCAGTCTTGAGGTCACGAGGGCGTGAGTGACTGTCACGAGTGCCTCCCAGTTCAGGTAGGGGCACAACTGGTGCACCAGGCAAACCTGGGCAAATGCCCCCCTGGTCACAGCCGACAGGTGATGTTCTAAGGTCAGCTGTGGGTCCAGGAGGACTCCCAAGTTGCACGCCCTGTCTGAGGGGCGTAAATTTTCACCCCCCAGCCTGAGTGATGGAATAGTGGCCAAATTCTTGGGAGGGAAACACAACAGCCACTCGGTCTTGTCTGGATTGAGTACAAGCTTGTTAACTGCCATCCAGACCCTGACAGCCTCCAGGCACTGGCAAATCATGTCAAACGCTTCACTGAGTTGGCACGGGGCGGACAGATACAACTGAGTATCATCCGCATATTGATGGTATTTTATCCCGTGCCGTCGAATGATCTCACCCAGTAGCTTCATGTAGATATTGAACAGAAGGGGGGATAGGACCGAACCCTGAGGAACCCCATATTTCAGGGGCCTAGGGGTCAACCTCTCTCCCCCAACTAACACCGACTGCGACCTGTCCGAGAGGTAGGAGGAGAACCACCGAAGAACGGTGCCGCCCACTCCCACCTCTCGTAACCGTCGCAGAAGGATACCATGGTCGATGGTATCGAAGGCTGCTGAGAGGTCAAGGAGCACTAGGATGGAGGAATGACCTCCATCCCTGGCTCTCCAGAGATCATTGGTCAGTGCGACCAAAGCGGTTTCCGTGCTGTAGCCAGGTCTGAATCCCGACTGAAAGGCGTCCAGATAATCGGCTTCCTCCAAGGACCGTCGGAGTTGAGAGGCTACCACTTTCTCAACAACCTTCCCAATGAAAGGGAGGTTGGAGACTGGCCGGTAGTTGTTCAAACTAGCTGGGTCCAATGATGGCTTCTTCAGGAGGGGTCTCACCATCGCTATCTTCAGTGCCGATGGGAAGAAGCCCTCCCGAAGAGAAGCACTCACCATCGCCTGGATCCAGCTCCGCGTCACCTCCTTGCTGTTCGCGACTAGCCAGGAGGGACATGGGTCCAGTACACAAGTGGCAGTACTCACCGCTCCGATGGCCTTGTCCACTTCATCAGGAGCAACAGGTTGAAAGTCAGTCCAGAGATGTTGTTCAACACCTTCCCCTGGTACCCCGGCTGGCTCTGCGCAATTGGAGTCCAGGTCCATCCGAAGTCGAGCAACTTTGTCCGCGAGGAACTGGACATATTCCTCTGCTCTACCTTGTAAGGGGTTATCCGCAACCCTCGTATTTAGGAGGGAGCGGGTCACCCTAAACAAGGTGGCAGGGTGTGACTCAGCGGATGCTATCAGAGCGGCAATGTGATTGTTCTTAGCTGTCTGTATTGCCGATAGATATGCTCTGATGCAGGTTTTCAAAAGTGCTTGGTCTGACTCGGATTTACTGGCCCTCCAGCGGCACTCTAGGCGTCTCTTTTGGCGCTTCATCTCCCGGAGGTCCTCGGTGAACCAAGGGGCCCTCCTGGATCCACTGCTGCGGATCGGCCGTAAAGGCGCAATCCGGTGGAGAGCCTCAGACACTACCGAGTTCCAAGTAGCAACTAAGGTCTCCACCGGACTGTGGGCGAGAGTATCAGGCATAACGCCAAGCGGCATCTGGAAACCCTGAGATCCATAAGACGCCTGGGGTGGAACCACCTAATCGGTTCCTCCTCCCTACAGCGGGGGATTGGTCTCCGAAAGTCAAGCCTCAGTAGGAAGTGGTCTGACCATGACAGGGGCAAGATCTCACTACCCCTCAAACCAAGATCACAACTCCACTGCTCTGAGAGAAATACGAGGTTGAGTGTGTGACCCGCACAAGTATTCAAGTATTGTGCATAGAATTTTTAAAAATGGTTTCACTTCAATTTATTTTGGATAGAACCTTTTTTAAAATAGTCGTGGGGGGCGTGGGGGGTCTGTTTTCTTGCTTTAACATTTTAATATCTTCAATGAAAGTACTGAGACAGAGAGAGGGTTTAGACAGAGTGTCTTTTGTCTTGCCCCAGTTAGGATTTCTTAAGCAAATCCACTGGGCTTTCAACATGAAGCCAGAAAATTGGGATTTTTTAAAAACGCCCCGGGACATGGGACAAATTGTTATAAATCGTGATTGTCCCGCCAAAATCGGGACGTCTGGTCACCTTACCTGTAACATACCAATATTTCCATTGCTATTATTTATAAATACCAAGATACACATAACATAAGATAAAGACTGGAAATACAATTGTCTTTTTCTCTAATCAAAGCAATCTGGGGTTTAATACAGTTTGGATCAGGGCCATGGCATGAGAAGAGAAAATTCTAGGGCATTGCCCCACGTGTAGATTTTATTATCAAAAGCTATTTCTTTACAAATTAAGTTGAACCTATTCAACTCAACATCATCTAGGAAAACAGTAAGAATGACAAGCAAATGTCCAGTGTTCACTCCTTCTGCATCTTGCTTTCAAATTTTGACTCATGGCTTCAACAGAGATATGTGATAGCTAATCTGGCATGTCAACTGAGGTGTGACATGTGGCAGAACAGATGCACTTTAACTGGCATAGCCAAGCTTAGTTTGTTGCCCAGACAAATCTCTTGTTGCCCATTTTCAATGCCAAGTGTTTTGAACAACTTTTGAGTGGGCGCTATGCCTTCTGAACAAATGTGCTGGAATGCCAACAGGACAGAAACTTTATCTGACCACTAAAGCAAACGTTTCTGCAATGCAGTGGTCCTAATCCATCATTAAAAAAAAAGAAAAAACAGATATCTAGATTGTACAGTCAATGCAGTATCAAAACATATGTGAGAAATTTATCCGATAATTTAATGAAATGGCACTTTTTCAGTACTGTGCTTCCTTGCAATGCAGGATGCATTCAACTTTAGCAAAGCCACTTAAACAGTACATTAAAGCCTGATTTAAATTACCTAGATAAGAAACTTATTTAAAGAAGAGATTTATATAACATTTTTCATGTTTTATTTCCAGAATAAAAGTGCATGCTGTTGAAATAACTAAAACATATTATATTACAGTTACACACTGTTTCTTCATAGAGTATAATGAGAAAATAGAAGCTCTAGAAGAACTTTTGGCTCACAATTGCTAAACAATAAGGATAGCAAAATGAATTCTCTCTGTCCTAAATTACATGGCTCAAATGAGAAAAGTTGGATGGATGAAAAGTTGATGAAAGGACTGTGATTTCCTTTCCCTTCTGGCACTCAAATTCCTGTAATGCTTAAATCATAGTGGAGTGCTGCAAAGTATTGACTGTGAAACAAATAAGATAACATGTATTCTACTCCATTCTGAGTTCCCTCTGTTGATGGAGAAGTTCTAAAGGTCAACTGAACATTTATTGGACTTAATACACAATGCCTGCAGTGTGAAACACTCAGATGGAGAAAAAACAGGGCTCATGAGTATTCCATATTTCTTTCATGTTTAGGATTCTATATACTTGAAGAGATTCATGCATAACAGCATTACAAGCCTGGAGATTTTGATCAGAAACTCTCTTCTTTCATGTATTTTAAAGGGATTTAGCAACAAGAATGAAAATTCAGTGATTTCTGAAATAATTTTCTTACTACCACAACTACGTCTGCCATCACATTCTAATTATTTATAAAGCTTGTGGTCTTAAGTATAATCAGTGCAAAGATTTACCTTAAATTCATATTGTTAAATTGCCCAGAATGTCAGCACTCCTCCATTGAATAATTAGGAAAGAAAACCACAAGACTCCATTGATAGAAATCAAGTGTACTTTTACTAATTATAAATGATCAGAAGCGTAGCAAAGCGAAGACTGATTATTTAGGCGCGAAAACAAATGATATATAGAATAACCCATTCCCCACCCCTTGGCATCCCAGTTACAGTCCAATCATAATTCTCCCAAGTGTCAGGTGTGAGATAACTTCAAAAGGCATCACCAAGATGGAATGTCGGTGCCGTTGGCCTTGGCGGGAAACCTCCTCCACATGCGCAGTAAGACAGGCAGCAGAACTCCAGAATCTTCATCCAGCACAATTAGTAATCCCCTCCCAAATACCATGCCCCCCCTCCCCGTTTCAATGGCAGCCGAAGCAGCAGCAAAGCAGAGGCTGACACAGAATTATTTGGTCTCAATGTGCCTTCCCTTTCTACCAAAATTATAACTACCAGCTTTCTTTTCTTCTTCCCTTTAATCACACTCTTTTATTTAGATGGCTACATGTAAATCATCACTGCTTTGTTTCAGGAAATGTTAAGCCATAATATAATTTTACAAACTGTAGTTAAATTGTTCTACAAGAGGTGCAGCCACTCAAGGAAGAAGAAATATCATGTGTGTTCACACATGAAATAAATAATAAAATTGGGATTAGAAAACCCCCTAATAAATAAATAAAATAAATTGGCAGACTGAAATAACCATTCAAGTTATGGAGTTGGAGTATCATAAAAGTGTAGGAAGGAACAAAGGTGCATGCTTTATGATGTATCTTAAAACCAGGATAAATGGCTACTGGTATTTGAATAGTCCACTTCAGTGGTGGGTTTGTACCAGATTCACTACCTGTTTGCTCTTGCATCCGTGTGATGCTTCTGCGCATGAGCAGAAGCATCTGGGTGGGTGGATGGAGCCTCCCGCCACTGCCACTACCAGTTCGGCTGAACCAGGCTGAACCAGGAACAACCTTTCTCTGGACAACTTGGTCATTATATTCCAGAAATACAAATAAAAACAGCTTTATTCCATGCACATGTATACTACTCTTGATAATTGTATAATCTGGAGATTATCTTGTGCTACAATATACTACCAGCATCACCTTACCAACTCAGAGATATATTCATTGTATTGATACATAGTCATGATACGGCACACAAAACAGAAAAGATGCATACATAAGCTGTTTCTACTATTATAGCTCAAAAAAAGAGTGAGGGATTTAGATGTAGAAGAAATACTGGTCATCCATTCCTTTATCATCTGTGAATATATAGTATTATATTTTAAAGCTATATGAAGCTTTAATATGTAATTTCTACAAGATTAGAATAATAGCAAAATAGGACAAACCATAAGACTACCTGGATCATCTTAACTTATAGAGATGATAGCATATTACCAAGAGTCAATTGTTTTTAGAGAAGGTATCACCACTAATTTGAGAAAGGATTTATCACGCTACAGGCCTGTTCCCCTTTCCCTTTTTACATTCAGAGTGATATTTTGCTATTTTTCTAATAAAGACAAGTAAATTATTAAAGAATAAATATTGTAATCAAACTGAAATAATGAGCCCCATAATTGGAAATCATCAATAAAGAACAATAAGGAAGATAGACTAGAATTAATCATTGTTGGTAAAACATCCCATAACATGTAAATTAGAACAAGGAGAAAGCCTGAATTTATGTGAATATTCATTAAGATGGTATAGAAACTGCCCTTATTGTTCTGTGCTTAGTGCTTTTTTATGAAATTAATTTCAAAATTAGATTAAAATTATTTTCTTATGCATGTATTAAAAGAAAACACATACACACCCACTGTTTCTCCTACATGCTTGCTGGTTTGGCACAACCAAGAACTAATTTACTACCTTTTTGTAGTAAATCTCAATCTCTCAATCTCTCTCTCTCTCTCTCTCTCTCTCTCTCTCTCTCTCTCTCTCTCTCTCTCTCTCTCTCTCTCTCTCTCTCTCTCTCTCTCTCTCTCTCACACACACACACACACACACACACACACACCAGACACCACGCTTGCCACAATGCAAGGAGCATGTGTAAGTGGGACTGGATCAGCTGGGAGGCTGGCAAAAAAGAAGTCTCTGTTTCTCCGCTGCCAGGGCTCTAAGAGGAAGGAGGCGGGGATACTGGCCAGTGCTCTCTTCATTCACTGTTCACCCCTGCCTGGCTGGGTGGCTGGGTGGGAAAGCAGCCATGTGGTGTGTGTGTGTGTGTGTGTGTGTGTGTGTGTGTGTGTGTGTGTGTGTGTGTGTGTTAGCATAATCACTCTCCCCTTTGCCATTTAAAAAGAAAACAAAGCTGGAAAGTTGGGGGGGAGACACACGACCAAAGTTTTAGGAGACTTTTTAGAGAACCTTCTCACTCTTTTCTGCTCTTTTGCTTGGGGGTGGGGGGGCAGAGAAGCAGGAAGTGAATTGCCCAGAATAGTAAAAAGACCCTCTACAAAGGTCCTTTTGATCCAGAAAGCAGGAGAAGGTGCAAAAGGAGTAGAGAAAGAATTAGGGCTTCTTTTCTCTTTTCTTTTCTTTTTGGTAAAAGCTGACGTTGTTGACCCTTTCCCTCCCAAAGTGGAGAGAACCAACATCTGGAATCGCATATTCTCTGGAGCTCTGGTCTTGGTGACAATCAAGGGTCAACCAACACCCTTCAAGTGGCTTGTTTGAGATAGAAGTGTGCAGGGGTAAACACACACACACAAACACACACACATGCACCTGAGACTTCTTTGTATGCTTTGCGACCAACAAAAACCTTCACCCCACCCCTTGAAACCCAAAGCAAAGATTGTATTGGCACAAAATATTTCACCGGTTTAAGGGAAAAGGTGGTGAGCCCGTTTGGTGAATTTAGAACCCCAGTTCTGCTTTTGGGCTTCCTTCTGCTTCTCCCTCCTCCCTCTTTTTTTCAGAGGCTTAGCCTGGGGAGGGTGCGAACCAACCAACCTCTTTCCAGTGACGAATTAGGAGACCCCGGAAAATACTCTCTAAATCACCAGCCTCCAAAGTGTGTTGGGGGTGAACGCAACTTAGGTGTTCATAAATGTGGAACAACCTTCCTGACGTTTGGCTTGTCAAGGGGAGCAGCTCTTTCTTTTGGGTAAACTTGTGCCTGGTTTGGGGGATTTTTTGGGTTTTGGAAGAAGGAACAGGAGGCGAGGATTCAGCTGTTGCACAACCCCTCGGGTGCATGCTGCTCTCTGCACGCTGCTCTCTGCATGGATCGTCCCCATTTTAAATGAAGCAGCTGTCAAAAAGAAGCTTGAACAAACCCATGTGGCGTGCACTGCACTCTCTTCTTTTTGACAGCCACCTCATTTAAAATGGGGTGGGGATCCATGCAGAGAGAGTCCATGCAGATAGTGAACCTTTTTCTTCTGCTGTTTGAACATGCCATGCGGGGCACACTGCCTTGTCTTTCACAGCTGCCTCATTTCCAATTGGGGTGGAAATCCATGGAGAGGGATGGAAAAGATGTATGTTTTCCCCCCAATGGGAAACGAGGTGGCTGTCAAAGAAAAGGCAGCATGCCCCGCATGGCGTGTTCAAACAGGAGGAAGCCGCAGCGCTGCCACCCTTGCCCTTGGGGCTCTTCTTGTGGGGCATACTGGCTGGCACTGCTTCAAGGTGCCCCCACTGCTGGCTCCTACGCATGCAGCAGTGGTGGCAGCGGGTTTCATGCGCAGCCTAGCTCCCAGTGCTGCCAGCATCCCATCCAGTGCCTGTCCTCGGCAGTGCGGTCCATTCCTTTAAGCAAAGGAGGAGGTGGACAGCTGGGTGGAGAAAGGGGAAACCCTAGTTTGGGAACTTCTCTCCCTAGTGCTGCGCTTTGCAGTTACCGGAGCCCTGGACGGACCTATTTGGGGTGCTGCTGGGCAACCTGGTTCTGGGGAAAGGGATTCCCAGAACCAGGTTGCCCGGCACCCCAAAGAGATCTGTGCAGGGCTCTGGCGGCTGCAAAGTGCAGCACAAAGGGCAGAGGTCCCCAAACTCAGTGGGGCACTGCAGCTCCAACAATAGCAGCGCAGCTTCTTGCAGTAGCATGCCACCCTGATTAACCTGCCTTATGGCACCCCCTGCAGATCACTCTGCATGGAGTCAAGTTGGTGGCAGGCAGCCCTTGCTAGAGTTTTCCCCTTCCTTCGCCCAGCTCTCCACTTTCTCCTTTGTTTAGGCTCCCCGCTGGGCTTGGGGGCTTCTGTCCCACATGCCATGCTTTGCAAGCATGGTGAGGTGGGGAGAGAGAGAGAGAGAGATTGAGCAGTGACTGGGTGAGCGAGGGGTTTAGGTGGGAGGGAGCGTTCTGGTACTGTCCTACCAGTCGAATGTGTTCCAAAAGGTAAAAAAGCCATCCAAATATCCATAATAGAATATCTTACTGATTTCAAAACTACATAAAGACTTTCAAATGTTATTATTGGTGGGAAATAGTGGGGTAAGCACAAACCGGTTCTGGTGTACCGGTATGAACGGGGAGAAACCCACCCCTGCTAAGAACTATCAGACAGGAGAGAGAGGAGTCTGCATTTGCTTAACTATCAAAGAAAGAATCTTAGTAAGGATCCACCCTAATTAATCAAGCAATTAAAAGTGTGGGATCTTGCACTTTCAGACTTGCAAGATTCTGTTAATGTAGAATTACAACAAAATTACAACAAAATTAGCTCCTCTGGCTCTGTTTCCTGTATGGCTTACCATACAGGAAAGAGACTGACATTTACTTTGTCCATAGACAACTCTGTCCATTTGGTTCAGTCATTTTCATTTATACCATATCATCTAAAATTATGTTACTGTTTTAATCTTATTGTTAACAGATTTTTAATAGTAAAAGCTGTTGTAGAAAACCTGGCAGAATGACAAATATAAACACGATTTCAAGCTTCATAAAATTAATGTGTGAAGCACGCATGCAATTGAAAGGTTTTGACTGAAAACAACTTGAATAGTACTTTTATGACTTAACTGGACTTCTGGCAAGCCCAATTTCTTTCATGATTCCAAATCTTAAAACTGTTCTATTTTTTTTTCTTTCTCACTCTCCTTTCTCCTGATTTTATGGCAGAAAAATTGAGAAATCTCTTTGGTCTAGTATGCCAAGGACTCAAAAAGAGATTGATACAAGTGAAATCTTCCTGTCTTTGCCAACAAAATGATACTGGAGAATACTAAAGGAAATCTATTTAAACTGTTAATGATTTGGATGTTATAAAAGTTAAACCTACATGTACTAGATACCTATCGAATAGATATTTTTGTTTAGGGCAGGGGTGTCCAACCTTTGCAACTTTAAGACTTGTGGATTTCAACTCCCCAAATTCCTCAGCCAGCCTTGGTTGGCTAAGGAATTCTGGGACTTCAAGTCCACAAGTCTTATAATTGCCAAGGATGGAGACTCCTGGTTTAAGGTGTTCTATTGTTATTCAAAAATGTATGGTTGCTGCTTCTCTTCTTCACCTAAATTTGTCTTTTGTTCTTTGGTATGTTAGTTTTTGATGAAGTGAGAAATTGAATTTCCAAAAGGGAAATAAATGTAGGAACTTCATAATCTTATATACATTTTTTTCAACTTAAATGCAATAACAAAGTTATCATGTAAATGTGAAGGACGATCTCATTATTTTTAAAATCCATGAAGTAAGTATGTAAGTGTGTATGTTTGTGTGTGTGTATTCATGTGTAGGTTTTTATTAGTGAAAATAAAGATAAGATACTGAATTTGCATAGATGCTAGCTAACATTGTTGACATCCTTTTTGCAAATGATATATTTGGTCTGTTAAAACGCAAACCTAATTCATCATACAATACAACATTATACCTTGTCCATGCAAAATGATGGATCCAAGCATTTTATTATCAACAGTTATATCTGTGGAATACTCCTTGTCTTCTGAAAAGAGAAAACTGTCCAATTGCCGGCTACATTTGCCTTCCACTGAATGTTTTTCCCCTTTCACATTCTGTTTTATTTCCTGTAGCAGCAGTGAATTTATAGCGGCATGAAATTATTGATCTTGCTACTTACTGCTTACCCCACTATTTCCCACCAATAATAACATTTGAAAGTCTTTATGTAGTTTTGAAATCAGTAAGATATTCTATTATGGATATTTGGATGGCTTTTATTTTATCTTATTTCCTCGCAAATACAGTGTAGCTAAGTCATTAAAACTGAAGGCTTATTCAATATTTCCCCTTGTGGAACCTGTTCTACCTCTAGGAAGTCATGCAAAAGACAAGGAGATGTTAATTGCCCCATTCCTGAATGAACAAAGCATCCTTTCATAGCCCAATGCCATCAAATGCATTTAAGAGAGTGCCAATTGGACAAAAACTAGAATAGGCAGCCACAAAACAGAGATATGAGTAGACTTCTTTTTTTAACTACTTCAGCCATCAAAATTCAACAAAGCAAGACACAAGTCAGTGGTTACAATGATGAGAATGTGAATTACAATAATTGGTATGAGAAATTTAAAATACATTATATTAATTGTGTTGAACTATTCATTGTTGACTTAACTACTTTTAGCTTTGCTTAATTATTAATGCCTGCTTGGAGTTGGATAAAGGTCAACAGAATTCAAGAGAGATTAGTTCATTTGTAGGTACATAACGATCCTAGGTTGATCCCTCTTTTAACTCTACCCCCAAAATTCTACCATTCCTTCTCCTATAGATTTAGGAATAAGGAATTCAAGATCTTCTAATTCCCTAACTTAGTTTTATGAACATTTTTTATTCTGATCTCTTCTTTTCTCCCTCTCTCTGCCTCTGTCTCACTCCCTCTGTCTCTGTCTCTCCAGCTCTCCATGCACATTTTTATTTTACATTTTTCAATGTAACACAGTGACAATTCCAAATAATAGTTTTATTTGTATTTCCATCTTGGAAGGAAATCTAAGTATCTAAGCAACTGGGATAGCATTAAAACTTATTTTAATTAGAACAATGTGCCTATTAGCTTTTTGCTAATTTGTGAAGGGGGAATGTTCATGCATGTAAAATCTTATGCTCATCTAGATGTCATTGAATAGCAAAGATCAGAACCTTATCACATACAATCTATTCAATTTGCAAGCCTATACATATGCTTTATTGCCACTACACATTCTCTCCAATTTGTTTTCACTTTGCATGACTCCCAATATTGCTTAGCTTAAAGCTTGCAGAGGCCATTTTCAATCCACCACTGTTAAGTCCAAGGAAGCCAAAAGACCAATGCAGTGAATGTCAGCTAAATTTACATGAGACACACAGCTAGTTGACATTTACTATCCTTCCCTCAAGCATTATAATCAAGTTCACCACTTTTTCCTCTTGTCTTTCATCATTCTCTGAATTTACAAACATTGAAAAGAAACACAGATATTAACAAAGCAACACAATGTTCTAGCATTTTGTTTGCATTCATGCACACATACTACCCATGCATTTATCCACATGTATTCCTATGCATTTATCAGCTAGTCCACAAGTCCCATTCCGTTGCATTTCGGAGACATAATTTAAAGTGTTTTGGGGTTGAAAGGATTAGCTAGTAACATCACCGGGAAATTTATTGAAATCTTCTGCTATGTAGAAAATTTCACAAACAGATTGCTTATTGAGACTAGTAGAAAAATACCAAGAATTAGCATCTAGCCTTACTAAATGCTAGGAAAGGCTTCTTTGCTTCAATGGATTAGATCTTCCAGTGAAGCATATTATCACAACACATCCTGAGAGTGTTGATGAGTTCTAATTTCACTGTATAACTGTAATTGACAAATGTTTGGGGTATCTGGTTGGAGTGAAATGCAAGCTGCGTGACAAGCCATCTGTCCAGTGATAAAGCAAATACTGGAAAAATACTAATTCTACATGTATGGAATCAGCGATAGGTTTGTGAAATGTGATTTTCAGAATGTGTGGTGGAATGTTTGTACTGTAGGAAGACTACAAAAATATTATCTCTACTTTACTTCAATAACAGTTGATTGAAATGAACACAGGTTTCAAAATACTTTAAAAAGAGAAAATAATGTTGAAGACAATATCTTGGGTGAGCAATCAAATTCTTATATTTATTGTGTCCCAAATTGTGCGAGTAAATGTTATTTCTTTTACTGAACAATCATATCTCCTGTGCTTACAACTTCTATGGCTTCAGTTAAAATCCAAAATCATTATAAGAAAACTTTTTTCCAGAGAAATTTTGTCTTCAGAAACTGTCGAATAAAAAATTGCCTCTCCACAAATTTAGTGAAGAATTTCCGAAGGCCACTTCTACCCATTCTACTTTCTGTGCACATGGTGTAAAATTCATGATGATGGGGCAGTGACTTTCATTTTACTGTCTAGAAATTATTCAGGAATAGTCTTAAAGAACAAAAATAAATCTTAAAATAATTGTTCATGTACACAGTTCTTTCTTCCTGAGGCGGGTGATTGGAGCTGCTGGACACAAGGGGGGAAGTCAGAGAGACAAAGAGGACTGAGGTACGGGCCTTAACTCCATTTCATTTGAACCTTCCTGACGGTGGTGATTGGAGCTGCTGGATACCAATGTTCCCTCTAATTTTTTTTCAGTGTGAGCGGGAAAGTATAGTGTTTGAGCGGCACAGTTTCATGCCTGAGCACCTAAGAGAGCAACAGTTTGAACTGCTGTCACGTCTGCTGGACATTTGCGCAACATTCCAAGCGTCAAGCGCCGATTGCGAGCGAGGTTTCAGCCTGATGAATGCCAGGCATGAAAATGTGCTACTCAAACACTATACTTTTCCGCTCACCCTGAAAAAAAAAAGATTTCTGCTCAGCTTTTACATTGTTAGACTGGCTAGAGAGAGACATGGCACCAACAGGGTCCTGGGTCCTGGCATTTTGCAGGCAACCTGTCCTCTCACATTCTTTGGAATGCAACCCATCACATTTGAATTAGATTTTGCCAATTATCCTATTAAAAGATAATCCTATTATTCTAAAATACGACTAACTCAATATTAAAAACTGTAAATATTTAATCCTGATAAATAATAGCAGTAATTGTTATTTAGTATGAGTAAAATCAGTATTGATATATCAATATAATATCTATCAAAATTGACAATAAACACTAAAATAACAATACAAATATATAATGTGAAATATAAATGTAATAAATATAATATATAAATGCAACATAAATGTAATAAAATAATTTATCATGAAACTCTCCCCCTTTAAAGTAGTAAGATCAATTAAATAGTCTAGCAAGTTTGGACTATATGCTATATGTTATGTTACTTAAGAATATATATACCTCAGAATCAGATACAACATCCACATCATTTCCAACTGAATCGATAAAACCATATGCCATGCCAAAACTATTTTAAATAAAGATATGAAATTAATCAAGTCTTGCATTTATTTTTCAAAATGAATGTACTATTTTTTTGTTATTTGAGTTTGTACCCCATCTTTTCATCTCCAAGGTATTCAAAGCAGCTAAAAGATTTTTTTTTTTTTAAATTTGAAATCTACTTAAAAACTGGTGTTAACATCACCATAATCTAATTCAAAAAGCCTGGCTAAAAGGGCAATTATCCTTTTCTAAAACCAAAAAAGAAAGAACTGCTTGTATTCTGTAGTATTTAATCAATGCATAGCTTTCAAATGTAATCCAAATTATATATCTAAACAACATTATAAATCATTTAAATATCAGAAGATTCGAGCATTGTTTTTTCTGATCTCTTGGCAGAAAGGATGTGTACTGGCATTTTATGGAATTTAAAATGATTAAGTCCATGACACAAATTGCACAATAGGAAATCCAGGCCAGAATGCATTTAACTCATTGTATCACCAGGGACCAGAATTTAGCAGGCCCAGGGAAAAAAAAGTAGGTAAGGCCACTTTATAGCTAAATTTGATGCCATTAAAAATTAAATAGGATTAAAATCTGTGGTTTATAATTTACCCAGTTGTGCAATGTCACCCGCCCCACTCCTTTCGCCAGCAGTACCCGCTGCACCAAGGGGGCATGTAAGAGGGAGGGGGAAAACAGGAGGAGTTACGAGTTGGGGGAGCAGGTTGAAAGCCGGAACAGAGGGGGCAGCGGTGGAAAGGCAGCCAACCAGCCTGCCACCACCGGCCACCGTCAGCCCCGCCGCTCTTCCCGCCCCCTTCCCAGCCCCACACAGTCCAGCAGTCGCAGCAGAAGCAGCCCCGGGTCTCCACTGCCGCTCTCCGCATTTTCTGGGCGGGGTCTCGCAGGAAGGAATCCCCTCTCCAAGGGATCCCCCGCCCCGAACATGGACTTGAAGAGCCGTGCTCTTCAAAACAAGTCTGGGGAGGTCCTTTGCAGGCGGCCAGTTGTAGCCGCCTGCAAAGGACTTCCCCACGTTTCCTTTACAGAAATCTCTGCGCGGCAGATAGAAACTGCTGCGCGGGATTTTTTTGCGACGTGCGCGGCCGCGCAGGCGCGCACCTTAGAGGGAACAGTGCTGGATACAACAGGGGAGTCAGAGAGACAAAGAGGATCATATATCTATAAACCATAAAATTAAAATTTGGATACTGTCCCCTTTGTAAACAAATTACTAGTCTACATAGACAGATTACCTATCTAGAATCTCTAATCTGTGCTGTCCAAAAAATTAGGTGTCCAATTCGGCCGTTCTACTATATGGAGATGCCACGCTATCAGCCCCATCTACCGCAAAGATCCTGCAGGAGAAGAGCAGAATGGACAAGTGTGGGATCTGGCAGAGAGAGAGCTGTGAACCATAAACACAAAGCTTTTGCTGTGACCCAGCATACCAGATATAGCGCCATTGCTGACCTTAATGGGGACACTAAAGAGACAAGTCAAGGTAGTTGTGACTCAAATAAGCAGGGGATCATGGTCCAAAATAAAGAACTTTCTTTGGAAAGGCAAAATGGGGAACCAGGTATCACACATCAGTTGCACACGAAGCACAAGGTATGCAAAAAAGAGAAGTCACCTTCTGGTTGGACTTGGACTTAATCTTCGTAAATGTCAACGTCCACAAGGCAGTGACCGTTGCATTGTGAAGGCCAAAGGCAGAACGTCACGGATTACAAAGTTGTTTATCCGTGTGTTGTCCTGCCATTGGGTTCTCAGCTTGTTTCACGGTTCCGTCGCCACGGGAACCAACACTCCCCATTTATCCGGGCTTGTGACCGGCTATGGTTTCCCATAGGCTGGGTACCTTCTGGTTGGTGATTCAATTGTAAGGGATGTAAATTTAGGAAAGGATATGGAGGTTTTAAAAGAGGTCAGGTGTCTGCCAGGTGCTACTGGCAGCAGAGACAACAGGCATATTCTTAAGACAGTCAAGAATGCAAGTAAGGACTGTGACATTGATGCTATTATACATCTTGGCACAAATGATGTACTTTCTCCCAAAAAGATGTACTTTCTGTGAAGAATGATTTCCAGAGCTTGGGGTACAAACTTAGTAGTATAGATTGTAGGCTTATCTTTTCAGAGGTTTTACCAATATATAAGGAACAAAAAGGGAATAGCAATAGCAATAGCAATTAGACTTATATACCCCTTCATAGGGCTTTCAGCATATCGCCCCCAACAATCTGGGTCCTCATTTTACCCACCTCGGAAGGATGGAAGGCTGAGTCAACCCTGAGCTGGTGAGATTTGAACCGCCAAACTGCAGCTAACAGTCAGCTGAAGTAGCCTGCAGTGCTGCACTCTAACCACTGCGCCACCTCAGTGCTGGAAGGGCCAGCGTGTAGCAGAATTTAATGTGTGGCTAAAGGAGTGGTGTAAAATGGAAGGCTTTGGTTCTGTTAGTCGTGTCTAATTTCACAGGATTTCTGGATAAACATTTAAACTGAACAGCGGGGACAGAGAATTAATTCATACAGAACATTTCTGTCCCCAGCAATCTAAAATTCTTAGGGTTATCAGTGCATGTAACATAGATGTTTGATAGTGAGTGCCATATCACGTGCATGAATCATACAAGTGGCAAGAAAATAGGGGCAGTCAGGCATAACACAGGTTATGTAGACAGTAAACACAGGGTCAATCAAAATGGATTCAAATGTCTATACACCAATGCACAGAGTATGAGTAATAAACAGGGTGAATCAGAAATTCAAGTAAATGAGGGCAGATACTATATTATTGCCATTATAGAAACTTGGTGGGATGAAACCCATAAATGGAACATACAGCTAGAAGAATTTAGATTATTTAAAAGAAATAGACCAAATAAAAGAGGAGGTGGAGCTGCACTATATATAAGAAATAACTACATCTCTACCTAAATAAAGCAATAGCAATAGCAGTTAGACTTATATACCGCTTCATAGGGCTTTCTGCCCTCTCTAAGTGGTTTACAGAGTCAGCATATTGCCCCCAACAACAATCCGGGTCCTCATTTTACCCACCTCGGAAGGATGGAAGGCTGAGTCAACCCTGAGCCGGTGAGATTTGAACAGCCAAACTGCAGTCAGCTGAAGTAGCCTGCAGTGCTGCATTTAACCACTGCGCCACCTCGGCTCTTCATAACAATGATGAGAACTATCTTGAATGCATTTGGGTCAATATTAAAGGTTGTGGGGTAAATCACATTGCCATATGTCTATGCTACAGGCCACCCAACCAAGCAGAGGAAGTAGATGAACTTTTTGCTAGTCAGCTGTCTAAGGTCTGTAGGAAGCACACCACGAGAGTAATGGGAGATTTTAACTACCCTGACATCAACTGGGAAACAAACTCTGCACCAAGTGGAAGATCCAACAGGTTCCTAACAAACCTAGCAGAAAACTTTGTTTCCCAAAAAGTAGAGAAGGGAACAAGGGGATCAGCCATATTGGACTTAATTCTCACTAACAGAAAGGAAATCTCTGTTAGAAGGTGTTGAAACAACAGCAACCCTGGGGGCAAGTGTCCATGCAATATTGGAATTCAACATTATGCAAACACAAGTAGTAGAACAAAGTCAAACTAGAGTCTTAGACTTAAAGAGAGCTAATTTCAATAAACTTAGAGAGATCTTGGGAAGAATTCCATGGATGAGAATACTCAAGGGGAAAACAACTCAAGAAGCTTTGGAAATTTTGAAAAATGAGATTACAAAAGCCCAGTCTAGCACAATACTAATGAAGAAGAAAAATAACAGCTCCCAAAAGAAACCAGCATGGCTGCACAAAGAACTCTCTGACAAATTGAAAGACAAAAAAGATAAGTATAAAAAATGGAAAGAGGGGGACATAACTAAGGCAGAATATCAGCAAATAGCCTGAGCCTGTAAATATGAAGTGAGGAAAGCTAAGGCTCACAATGAAGAAATGCTTCCCACAAAAGTAAAAAATAACAAAAAAAAGCTTCTTCCAACATCTTAAAAACAAGAAAAAAAGTTAAGGAAACAATTGGTCCATTGCTGGGAGAAAGTGGCAAAAAGGTGACAAGCAATAGGGAGAAAGCAGAAATATTTAACTCATTTTTTGCATCTGTCTTTACACAAAGGGATAAAACAGTCTAACCTATCAAAAACAGCACCAAAAAATCAGATTAGGAATACAAATTGAAATAGGGAAGAAAATGGTAAGTGAGCACCTGTCTAAGAGCAAGGTGGCGCAGTGGTTAAATGCAGCACTGCAGGCTACTGCTAGATCAGCAGGTCAGCGGTTCAAATCTCACCGGCTCAGGGTTGACTCAGCCTTCCATCCTTCCGAGGTGGGTAAAATGAGGACCCAGATTGTTGGGGGCAATATGCTGACTCTCTGTAAACCGCTTAGAGAGGCCTGAAAGGCCTATGAAGCGGTATATAAGTCTACTGCTATTGCTATTGCTATTGCTATTGTCTATCTTAGACGAGTTCAAATCACCAGGATCAGATGGATTACACCCCAGGGTTCTGAAGGAACTGGCAGAAGAGATCTCAGAACCACTGAACTATATCTTTCAGAGATCCTGGAGCACCGGGGAACTACCAGAGGAATGCAAAAGAGCTGATGTGGTTCCCATCTTCAAAAAAAGGGAAAAAACAGATCCAGGAAACTACAGACCTATCAGCCAGACTTCAATACCAGGAAAGATTCTGATAATCAAGCAATGAATTAGCAAACATGTAGAAGTAAACAAAGTAATAGTCAAAAGCCAACAGGGGTTTGTCAAAAACAGATCATACCAGAATAATCTTATTGCATTATTTGACAAAGTGACAAAATTAGTGGACCAGAGGAATGCCATCAATATAGTTTACTTGGACTTCAGTAAGGCATTTGATAAGGTAGACCATAACCTACTACTAGATAAAGTAGAAGAATGTGGGTTAGGCAGCATCACCACCACATGGATTCGTAACTGGCTGACCAACCGCACTCAACATGTAGTCCTCAATGGAACTGCTTCTACATGAAGAGAAGTACGCAGTGGAGTACCCCAAGGCTCTGTTTTAGGCCCAGTACTCTTCAACATCTTCATCAATGATTTGGATGAGCAAATAAATGGGGAACTTATCAAATTTGCAGGTGACACCAAGCTTAAGATACAGAAGGATCTTGACAAACTTGAACATTGGACACTATCTCACTATCTAACAAAATGAAATTCAATGGTGAAAAGAGTAAGGTTCTACATTTAGGCAAGAAAAAATGAAACGCACAGGTACAGTATAGGTGGTACTTTGCTCAATAGTAGTAATATGAGAGGGATCTTGGAGTCCTAGTTGACAACCATTTAAATATAAGCCAACAGTGTGCAGCAGTGGCCAAAAAAGCCAACATAGTTCTAGGCTACATAAACAGAGAGATAGAATCAAGATCATGTGAAGTGTTAATACCACTTTATAATGCCTTGGTAAGGCCACACTTGGAATACTGCATTCAGTTTTGGTCGCCACAATGTAGAAAATATGTGAAGACTCTAGAAAGAGTGCAGAGAAGAGTTACAAAGATGATTAGGGGACTAAAGGTGAAACTCGAAAAATTAGAATATCATGCAAAAGTTCATTTATTTCAGTAATGCAACTTAAAAGGTAAAACTAATATATGAGATAGACTCATTACATGCAAAGCAAGATAGTTCAAGCCGTGATGTGTCATAATTGTGATGATTATGGCTTACAACTCATGAAAACCCCAAATCCACAATCTCAGAAAATTTGAATATTACATGCAATCAATAAAACAAGGATTGTACGTAGAACAATATTGGACCTCTGAAAAGTATAAGCATGCATATGTACTCAGTACTTGGTTTGGGCCCCTTTTGCAGCAATTACTGCCTCAATGTGGCGTGGTATGGAAGCTTTCAGCGTATGGCACTGCTGAGGTGTTATGGAAAACCAGGATGCTTCAACAGAGGCCTTCAGCTCTTCTGCATTGTTCAATCTCATGTCTCTCATCTTTCTCTTGCCTCATAGATTCTCTATGGTGTTCAGGTCAGGCGAGTTTGCTGTCCAATCAAGCACAGTAATCCCACCATCATTGAACCAGGTTTTGGTGCTTTTGGCAGTTTGGGCAGGTGCCAAGTCCTGCTGGAAAATGAAGTCAGCATCCCCATAAAGCTCATCTGCAGAAAGAAGCAAGGCATGCTCCAAAATCTCCTGCTAGACGCCTGCCTTGATCCTGGACTTAATGAAACACAGTGGACCAACACCAGCAGATGACATGGCTCCCCAAATCAACACAGACTGTGGAAACTTCACACTGGACTTCAAGCATCTTGCAGTGTGTGCTTCTCCATTCTTCCTCCATATTCTGGGTCCTTGGTTTCCAAATGAGATGCAAAAGTTGCTCTCATCAGAAAAGAGGACTTTGGACCACTGAGCAACAGACCAGGTCTGTTTTTCTTTAGCCCAGGTAAGATGCTTCTGACGTTGTTTGTTGTTCAGGAGCAGCTTGACAAGAGGAATATGACATTTGAAGCCCATGTCCATGATCCGTCTGTGTGTGGTGGCTCTTGATGCACTGACTCCAGCCTCAGTCCATTCTTTGTGAAAGTCCCCAACACTTTTGAATGGCCTTTTCCTTACAATCCTCTCCAGGCTGCGGTCGTCCCTCCTGCTTCTGCACCTTTTTCTTCCACACTTTTCCCTTCCACATAACTTTCCATTAATGTGCTTTGATACAGCACTTTGGTAACATCCAACTTCTTTTGCAATTACCTTTTGAGGCTTTCCTTCCTTATGGAAGGTGTCAATGATGATTTTCTGCACAACTATCAGGTCAGCAATTTTTCCCATGATTGTGATTCCTACTGAACCAGACTGAGAGACCATTTAAAGGATCAGGAACCCTTTGCAGGTGTTATGGCTTAATTAGCTGATTAGAGTGGGACATTTTGAGCCTAGAAAATTCTAATTTTCTGAGATTGTGGATTTGGGGTTTTCATGAGCTGTAAACTATAATAATCACAATTATGACACATCACGGCTTGAACTATCTTGCTTTGCATGTAATGAGTCTATCTCATATATTAGTTTCACCTTTTAAGTTGCATTACGGAAATAAATGAACTTTTGCACGATATTCTAATTTTTCGAGTTTCACTTGTAGAGACTAAAACATATGAAGAACGGTTGCAGGAACTGGGTATGTCTAGTTTAATGAAAAGAAGGACTAGGGAGACATGATAGCAGTGTTCCAATATCTCAGGGGTTGCTACAAAGAAGAGGGAGTCAAACTATTCTCCAAGGCACCTCAGGGTAGAACAAGAAGCAATGGATGGAAACTAATCAAGGAGAGAAGAAACTTTGAACTGAGGAGAAATTTCCTGACAGTTAGAACAATTAATCAGTGGAACAGCTTTCCTCCAGAAGTTGTGAATGCCCCAACACTGGAAGTCTTTAAGAAGATGTTGGATAGCCATTTGTATGGAATGGTATAGGGTTTCCTGCCTAGGCAGGGGGTTGGACTAGAAGACCTCTAAGGTCCCTTCCAACTCTGCTGTTTTATTTGTATCTGTAATTTCATGATGGGATCAACAGTTTGAAGACAAGGGAGAGGAAATATTCAGTGTCTAATTCAATCATATTTTCATTTCCCTTCAAGGCCTTCCTGATGTTTTGACAAATTGCATTTTAAACATCTTACTTATTATTATTTAATGTTGAACAGCAACCACCCTTTTCTTCAACTAAGTGATCAATGTATGCATTTCTAGTTAAATCATGAAATAATCCTTCTGTTCTCAAATCATACAGGAGGAGGGAAAATGAAATTCCCCTTGTCCAAAACAAACACACAAACACATACAAACACACCTCATATTTTAGAGTGAATCAATAATTCTCTTGTGGCCATGTAATTTAATATGTGCATATTTATTCCTTGCTGATAAATCTAATTTGGATATGAATATGAGTTGTTTGTGTTTTATTCTCGCTTCATTGATTTTAGAATGTTGTCTTATCCATCCTATGCTGGTTGCTGGGTACCATGTGAGATATTACCTATTTTCCAAACAGTAATAGTGTATATTCGGTATTCTAATTGGTGCTTTAAGGGGAAATTTTGCCAATACGCTGATAAGAACATTTGATTTATGTATTTAATGTCCACCTGAGAACATACTTAATTATACTACAGATTTTTTTAATTTATTTTTTCATTTTATTTATATCATGCCTTCATTATTTTTAAAAATAATAGCAAATATCTCTTTTTTTCCCCAACAACAATTATCGGTACAGTATCTAAGGTAACAGTTTCTATAGTCAGATAATTCTCATAAACATGCAACCTAGAAAAATACTAAAAGTCAATAAACAGCTTTTCAATAAAAAAAGAAATAAAGAAATAAGCAAAGGCAACTGCATTTGAAAAGAAATGGGAATGAGTGAATGGTGATGGGTGGCTCCTGAAACCCCATTTTTTTACAGTCCTCTGAGCCCTTTTTGTAAAATGTGTAATTCACTTTCCTGCCACTTTCTATGCATAAAAATGTATTGCAATTCTCCAAAATGGTTTTTACAAATTAAAAATCAAAGTAAGGACAACATCAAGTGGTCAAGTAGGGGGGGAAATAAAAAGAAAAACAGATGGAAAAATCCTTAATCTGTCCATGTCTACCATATCCATATGTCAGTTCTGCTTCATTGTATTGTTCACCACAGCACACACTCTTACCAAAAATATTAAGTGCTGCACCTTAGATGATACTGGAGTTGGCTGGAGTTCAAGTGGAAAAGTCTTGAAACATTGATCCTGAATCATTGCTTCAAGATCATTGAATCAATTGGACTGGATCATGTTTATATATTAAAATGGATAAAGTCTAAAAGGATTTCCTGAATCAATATAGACCTGTATTGCAGCTGTAGCACCAGATTTCAACCTATATACTTGCTTAAAAATAATAATTGTTAGCTCCATAGCAAATCATCTTGGGGGATTTACACCTGCAAAGCAACTGCTTGATCAGCTTTCCAATGAGTGCAAAACAGAAGCCTTGTTAAATGTCATGTTCAAAAACATGCCTATTATTCTCCAAAGTGTCACTGAGGGACAAAAAGTGTTGAGTAAATCATAGGAAAGACATCCCTGAATGATATTTACTGGCATGCAGATGTTTATATCATTTGGAAATGGCTTCAATCTCTTGGACTCAATGGCAACCAGAGCACATAGGGAGAGAGGAAAACAAAACAGTTGTCTAGAAAGGCATCATAGTGGTGTGTTAAGCAAATGAGAATATAAATAATGGCTGGAATATTGGCCAATAATGGAGGAATCATAAATGTAATCAAGGCAATTCCAGCTAAATGAGGTGTATCCCAGGCAGCTGTCTTTGTGTATTAGGAACCCATTTAAAGATTCTCCTATCACCATTAAAAAAAATTATCAGTTGGCTGGCACTTCCACTAGTTCCTTCAATAACTCACAAAGCTTTCAAGTTGAGTCCTTTATGAGCTTGATTGTGTTATAGCTAGACTGTTTTATGTGTCATAATTACTTAGCATGATAATGTACCATCTGCAGTCTTTAATCATCAGAGCAACAAGACAAACAAGTTTATACACCTCATTTACTTGGCTTTGTTTCCACTCATATTTATTATTCTTGCTAGATGTCCGATGATGGATTTATATTTCAAAGTTCACCCAAATCTGAGACTCTAATAAAGCTTCAGTATTTCTCTGCAGTTATGCATGTATATCTCTGATCACTCTTTGTAACAATCTGAAGCAAATGAACTATCAAAAGCAAGTACTCAATAGCAAGAGAAAATATATTAATCAGAGGTTCTCTACTTGCTTGTCAGTGAATCAAGTTTTGATGAATCAACTAGCACTGATGATGTTACCTAGTTTGAGTAATGATATGTGTCATCCTCTGCTTTGCTGCTGCTTCGGCTGCCATTGAAACAGGGAGGGAGGGCATGGTATTTGGGAGGGGACTGATGTGCTGGAGGAAGATTCTGGAGTTTCTACTGCCTGTCTTACTGTGCATGCGGAGGAGGTTTCCCGCCAAGGCCAACGGCACCGACATTCCATCTTGGTGATGCCTTTCAAAGTTATCTCGCACCTGACACTTGGGAGAATTATGATTGGACTGTGCATGGGATGCCAAGGGGTGGGGAATGGGTTATACAATATATCATTTGCTTTCGCGCCTAAATAATCAGACTTCGCTTTGCTACGCTTCTGTTCATTTATAATTAGTAAAAGTACACTTGATTTCTATCAATGGAGACTTGTGGTTTTCTTTCCTGATTATCCAATGAAGAGGTGCTGACAATTAAGCGAAGTCTCACACACCCCACCAGGAGTTTCAACCTACCATGGGGGGTGTACTCACAAGAAGGAACAAAGAAAAATGTCATTGCATGAGAGCGATGAAGAGGACAATGAAGGGGCAACTGCAGACCCATCTTTACCTGAAAGGCTGGCTGGCCTAAGAGTAGAAGAGCCTATGGTTCGCCCTCGATGGACTTTGGGAGTTGGGCAGAAAGAGGATTCTGAAGAATTGGATGCAGGAGTCACCAGAAGGAGACTGGAAAAAAAACCCAGCTGAATGGGAGGAAGCTGGGGCCGAGGATTACAGATTGTCTGAGGCGAAACAGCTCCTTGAGGAGGCTATGACCGAGAGGAAGACCCGAGGGAGAGCGATGGAAAGGGAGCAAACGGAAGAATTTGAACAAAGGTACTCCATGCATAAATTTAGGGAGGGTGAAGAGGCCAAGGGAGGTTGGGAGCAAGGAAACCCAGAACCAGCCTCCCCCCCCCCCAGCCAGGGCTGCTGCCAGAGTAGGGGGGCCCCCAGAAGACGCCGAATGGCAAAAGTCCCTCCCTTAACAGTAAAATATAACGGTGATCCCAAGAGGTTGGGCCTTTTCGTCATTCAAATTTGGAATTATATGGAAATATATGGTCCGGATTTAGAAACCGATGAGATGAAAGTGAGGATGGTTTTGCTTTCATTGGAAGAAAAGGCGGCTGATTGGATGGTGAGCTTACACCAATGCAATTCCCCTCTCCTGAGGAATTTTAATGACTTTATGGCTGCACTGAAGAGGAGGTCTGATGACCCGCTGATTGAGAAACGTGAGAAGGTGAAATTTATGGCCCTAAAGCAGGGAAATAGACCAGTGGCTGAATATGTTCAGGATTTTCAACAGCTATCAGCGTATATGAGGGGGTGGTCAGAAGAGGCCCTCCTGGATCAGTTTGCCTTGGGATTGAATGAGGACATTTACCAGCAATGCGTTAACAGACACCTTCCCAGACGAGTTGTTGCTTGGTACGAAAATGCAGCAGACGTTGAGTTAGATTTGGTTAGACTTCAACGTGCAAAAGAGAAAGAAGCCCAAAAAGGTTTCCCGCCAAGGCCAACGGCACTGACATTCCATCTTGGTGATGCCTTTTGAAGTTATCTCGCACCTGACACTTGGGAGAATTATGATTGGACTGTGCATGGGATGCCAAGGGGTGGGGAATGGGTTATACAATATATCATTTGCTTTCGCGCCTAAATAATCAGACTTCGCTTTGCTACGCTTCTGTTCATTTATAATTAGTAAAAGTACACTTGATTTCTATTAATGGAGATTTGTGGTTTTCTTTCCTGATTATCCAATGAAGAGGTGCTGACAATATGTCTACAAGAAAACAAGCAAGGTCACAGAACACCAGAACACCATCATTTCCCTGAGCTAAAAATATTCTCCTTTATTGAATCAAATTTTCCATTTTTTAATTGCAAGCAAAAGGAAATTGTATTATATTCATAATTGGAAGAAACCAAAGATATGAACTTGTCAAAAATGATATAAATAATTCTATTTATATGAATTATGAAGAAACTGATTTCAAAAAATGCCTTAAATGTTTCCATACTATCATAGATTAAAATCGAAGATATTACATACATCTTCTGAAAGGTGCTGGACATCTTTCAATCCTCCCTCCCTAATTCTTCCCTCCCTCCCTCCCTTCCTTCCACCTGCAAAGTGCTAAGCCTTCCTATTAATTTATACCATAACTAATTGATAACCTGGTGTTGCCCAGGTATTTATTTATAGGGAGAAAATGTCCGTACCAAACATAATTTCTAATGTTGGATTTCTCCCTTACCACTCCCTTGTGGAGTACTGTGAAGCTGTTACCATGGCAACTCCACTGTGCTGTACAGTAGAAGCCAATTTATGGCAGTACCATAACATTTTAAGGCACAACAGGCTGAACACACACCTCGGAATGTTAGGGGTGTCTTACCCCCACAGTATTTGTTTCCAGATAGTAAGTCATCTGTGTACCATGTTTGGTTGAAATTGCTCAAAGCACTCCAGAGTTATGCTGGGACAGACAGACAGACAGACAGACAGACAGATGCCTAGACACTAATAGGCATTTTGAGAAAATAAAAAGAGTGGGTGGAGCATTGATGGTGGAAGAATGGGGTCAAAAATTCAAAACAACAGCTGAGACAGCAGCTCTCACCCTTATGTATTACACATAAAAAGGCTTTGAACATGCAATCTTTGACATTTTTTTGACATTTTTTGACAATTGACATTTTTGCTTACCCTTGTCTCATGGATGGCAGTGTAAAGTGCTTGGAATAAGTTGCATCTTCCAAGGAATAAAAGAAAGCAGATGCTAGTTGGAATGCTAGAAAGCATACTTGGGTGCAGGAAACAAGTTGTAGAAACATTTTTCCTTCTGTTAAATGTGGTTTTGTAATGGTTACATCAATGATTTTTAAACTTAGCAACTTTAAAATGTTTGAACTTCATTTCCAAAAATTCTCCAAACAGCATGAAGTCCACAGGTCCTAAAGTTCCCTAATTTGGAAAGCATGAGATCACACCCACCATATCACTAGTTTTTTTTCAAAAAAAGGTTGTCCTCTTCCATGACAATTATTTGAAAGGGTATCCACAACAGGCTCTCATAATTCAATATATTCTTTACTCTAGTTATGTCATAGATTATAACAGAACTAAACAATTATGATGCTTCAAATGTTTTTGTAAACATAAAACTAAGCAATTTTGTATACAATAGTGTAATATTTTTTTCTAAAAAAATTGTCTTATATCTTTGCTAAAAAGTTAGAAAAGAAGGAAATATTCTCTACAACTGTTGTACTATGCTCATTAAATTTGTATCAGTATTACCCAGCAAATTCTTATTAAAGGTTATATTAACGTCTTGAGTGACATGCCACAAAGTTGATTCCAAGTTATAGGCTGTTCAAGAATTGTATATATTGCCTAGATATTAAATTAGCAGAAACATGCATCTGACAATGATAGTTTATGCCAGCTAAATAGAAACAAAATTCAAAGGGATGTAGCCTAGAGAAATGGGCAGAAAATAACAAACAAAATATCAAATGTAACATCATAATTTTTTTTAAAAAGCTTTATTAGATGAAGGAGACATCTGGTTAGCAGAAATGCATGTGACATATTCTAGGTGTTTTAATACATCTGAAAACATAGCCTGGCTGTCTTAATGTATATTTTAGTCTCCAGCACTCTTCCTCTGAACATCAGCCTTGAGGGTTATGCTATTTGGAACACTTAAAGTGTGAATGCTCTTGATAATCCCCATCCACCATTAAAATGACGTCTGCCTGGCTGAAACCCATTACACACCCAGTATGACTTTTACACAAGTCAAAAACCTGATAATGCATAGAAGTCATTAACAAACTGGATAACTTTTGGAGCATCTGTGATGTTTAGTTAGGCATTGATACATCTTTGTGATTAAAATTCTATAAGGAATATCCACCCCCACCCCCAAATGCAACAATTCGAAATTTTGAAAGGTTTTGCTTCTCAGTTTGGAAGTGGAGAACTATTTGATAATTTTGATCCAAGGAACTTCTTTGCTCAAGCTTATCTCAAAGGACACTATCTCTATCTTTGCTGCTTCCAAGTAACTATATGGGTTTTTACAGCTCAGATATGGTATCATATTTTATGGAATAGTTTATCAACTTAAATATAAAGCAGATAGAGATAACCTACTATGCTTGAATAATATTTTCAATGCTGTTATAGAGACTAATTTGATTTTGAACTTAATAACGGCAGCGAGACTGTTGGTGGCGCAGTACTGGAAGAAGGAAGATTTGCCTACTATTCAAGAATGGACATTAAAAGTAACAAACTTAGTAGAATGGCAAAAAAATCAGCATATCTCAAGGATCACTCAAATGAGAGATATAAACTGGAGTGGAGAAGATGGATTGACTATACTCAAAATAAATATGGGACTAAGAAATTCCAGATAGTTTATGACTGAAGAAACAAGGAATGATATAATCTGTTTAGAGTTAGCCTAGCAAAGAGGAGTTAAAGCTCAAATGAAAGATGATACTAACTATCTTTAAGTTTATTTTAGCACATCTTTGTTAGAGATTTATATCCTGTATTGGTTCTGGGAAGTCGGGGGGGGGGGATTGGGTGGGGAGGGGAGGGGAGGGGAGGGAGAGGGAGGTAAATATTTGTAAAAGTTTTTTTTAAAAAAAATTCAATTAATAATAATAATAATAACAACAACTCCGCCGTTGCCGGTCCCAAGCCCGGATGAGAAAGGAGGAGGGTTGGGGTCAGGTTGGCATCTGGTCCAGTAAAAAAAAACCCGCCAACCCATACAATATGGTGAAAAAAACAAATAAGAATCCATACCACATTGGTCGTCGCGCGGGTTAACAAGGGCCGCGGTGGATGTTGGGGTCCCTGGACATCCATCGACAAGTGGGCTACAAGTGGACCAGCCATCAAAACGACAAAAATATAGTGCAGATGAAAACCGTGCCATAATGGCCTGTTACTACAACTCAGAGCCAGAAAAAAGAGGCTATTTAAAGCGAATGTATGAATTATGGAAACAACAATATCCAGATTCAAATGTTAGTGAACAACGACTAGCAGATCAAAGGCGATTTATTATACGGAATAAAGTGTTTAGTGAAGTTGAACATGAGGAAATTCAGGCAAATTGCAAACCCCAAAAAACAATATCACAAGCGGAAATAACTGATATTCAAGACACAACTAAAGACATTATAGTAGAACTCCCAGAAGAAGTTCTCGGGGAGGAAATAACATCACCACCACTAGAACCAGTTATCACTGAACCAACTGATGAACTAACTCAAAAACAAAAAGAATTGAAGGATAAGATCATGGAGCATTTTCTGCTTAATAAGGAAAGGCAACGTTTACCATCACTAAAAACTGTGCCTAAGAAAATTTTGGCCCCTATCATGAAAATGGTTAATGCAGTGTTTTCAACAATTGAACCGGAATCCATCTTGGAAACAAACCAGTTAATGTACAGCGCAGCTGTAATAGTCACTAATGAACTAGGCATTAAAATTAAAGTACCTAGTCACACAACAGAAAAAGCATCAAAGCCAAAGTGGAAAATCCGTTTAGAACAAAAAATCAAAAAATTAAGAGCAGATGCTAGTAACTTAAAGAACATGCATGAGCAACGGCTTAAAAACAACAAAATCATAGATCGGCTAATCAGAAGATATAGATTGGATACAAGAAACATCAATGAAGCTATAGAGATTGTAAAACAGCAGATAACAGCAACAGCTAGAAAAATTGAAAGATATGAGACACGAATCATCCAATATAAACAAAATCAGCAATTTCGATCAGACCAACGGCGTTTTTATCAAAGTCTTAATGTGAATGGTGACACCAAAAGTGAAAAACCAGAAAAACAGGCCACAGTTGAATTCTGGAAAGAATTGTGGGAAAATGCAAAGGACTACAACAAGGAAGCAAAGTGGATATTATGGGTTGTTCAATAAACTATAGATAGTTTCTGAAGAGAAGGCGTGGGAGGAGTAACACATGGGTATTACCCAAGCCTACTTGCCTATTGGAGACTGAGGTATTAATCTTTTGGAGCCACACCTCCGTACCTCCTCCGACTCTCCCAGATTACCTCAGTCTCGGCCTGAAAAGGAGTGTTTTTCCTTCTCTCCCTTCTCTTCGAAGACTTAGAGTTTTTTTCCCCTCAAGATTGGATCAGCGATCTCTAGCTACAAAGGTTTCCGATAAGGACCTTGCCTTTCTCCTCACCTCTCCTCCGCTGTGCTCCGCGCCGCTGGAAAAGCCTTGTTGCAAACCAGCATATCCGTGTGCGCCCCATGCTCCCAACAACAACTAAGCGATCAGACTTCCGCCATGTGCCATACCCCAGGAGGACCCCGTACCAACCACCCGATGGGGACAACCAGAATCAGAGGTACCAGACCCCTAGATTCCACAGGCAAGGGGATAGACAGTTCCAGAGTGACAGATTCAGGAGCCAGCAGAAGGGCAAGCAGCCCTTTCGAGGGGGAGGCGGTTGCCCCTTCCGCAGATTCAGGTAATCCGGGCCCGGATTTCCCCATCGGCGGTCGCCTCTCCCTGTTTGCGGATGCCTGGGAACGTGTCATCTCGGATGAGTGGGTTCTCCAGACTGTAAGGCTCGGGCTACACCTGGAGTTTCGTTCTCTTCCCCCCAGCAGATTCCGCACTTTCGCCCCCTCCAGGGACCCGGCCAAAGCCATTAAACATCTACTTGACACCAGGGCCATTGAAAGAGTCCCAGAAGGGGAGGAGGGATCCGGGTTCTACTCGAACCTCTTCTTAGTCCCTAAGAGCTCAGGGGGATGGAGGGCCATCCTGGACCTTAAGCTCCTGAATTCCAGGGTGGTATACCGCAAATTTAAAATGGCCTCCCTAAAATCCATTCTGGAGGGCATTCGACTGGGTGACTTCCTTGCCTCTATCGACCTCACAGAGGCATACTTACACATCAGGATCACCCCGGAACACCGTAAATTCCTCAGGTTCTCACATGAGGGGCAACATTTCCAATACAGGGCTCTTCCCTTTGGGCTGGCTTCAGCCCCCAGGACTTTCACCAAGATCCTGGCAGCAGCAGCCAGTCACCTACGCTCCCTCCCAGTCCGTCTGTTTTGTTATTTGGATGACATCCTTGTCTTAGCCAGGTCTCCCGGCTTGGCTGAACGAGACCTGAAAATCACCATAGACACCCTGAGGGCCCTGGGGTTCTCCATCAACTTGGAGAAGAGCCACCTGGTCCCTTTCACCAGGCTCCTTCACTTAGGGTCCATTATCGATTCGGTAGCTGGAGAGGTCTTCCTGTCCCAAGATCGCAAGGACAGCATCGTTAAGATGATTCTTGAGGTTTGCAAGTTACGCTCTGTCCCTGTAGTTCTTCTTTCCAGGCTCCTGGGGAATTTCATCTCATGCATAGGAATCGTACCGTGGGCCCGTCTGCACGCCAGGGAGCTCCAGTGGTTCCTGCTACCTCACCAGAGAGCCGGGATGAGCGATGCTACCTTCAGGATCAGAGTGACCCCCCAGGTACGGCTATCCCTCTGTTGGTGGCTCTTTCCAGCACTGAACAGAGGATGCCTCTTCAGAGAACCGACGAGGAGGATCCTCACCACAGACGCAAGTTTCTTCGGCTGGGGGGCCCACCTGGAGAATCAGATTGCCCAGGGCCGCTGGACCCCGTCAGATCTGCGAAACAACATCAACTGGCTGGAGCTCAGACCCATCCATCTGGCCCTTCGACACTTCAAGGACTCGGTAGCCGGTCAACACATCCTGGTTCTGACCGACAAAGTAACGGCCAAGGCTCATGTGAACCGACAGGGCGGCACCCACTCCAGGGCCCTTCGCGACGAGGCCCTGCGGTTGGGGAACTGGGCAGAGAGGCACCTTCAGTCCATAAAAGCCGAGCACATCTCCGGAACAGACAACCATCAAGCAGACTGGCTCAGCAGGGAGACGGTGGACAACAGAGAGTGGCAGCTCCATCCCTCGATCTTCCGTCAGATCTGTGAGAGGTTCGGTCATCCGACGGTGGACCTCTTCGCGACCCCGCAGAACGCCCAGCTGCCAGAGTTCGTTTCGAGGTTTCTGACCAGGGGAGCCATGGACACGGACGCCCTTCGTTGCAGATGGCCACCAGGTCTTCTTTATGCCTTCCCCCCCTTCCCCTCATTCCCGGGGTCCTGAGGAGGGTGGTGGCGGAGGGAGCGGAGATGATAATGGTGGCTCCCTTCTGGCCTCGTCGTCCCTGGTTGGCAGACCTCGTGGATCTGTCCACAGCTCCCCACTGGAGGATCCCAGCGGGGGTGCTGGCCCTGTGCCAGGGGTCTCTGGAGCATCTGAACCTGGAGTGGCTTCATCTGACCGTCTGGCGATTGAGCGGGAACAATTAAGGGAGGCTCAATATTCCGAAAAGGTCATCCAAACTGTGGAAGCATCCAGGAGACAGTCCACCACTTGCATCTACAACGCCTCTTGGGTGGCCTTCGCGGACTGGTGCCGAGCCAAGGGTCTCCGTCCAGCTGCAGCCTCGGTTCCACAGGTCCTGGACTTCCTCCAGGAGGGGCACGAAAAGGGTCTAGCCACTAGTACGCTCAGGAGACAAGTCTCCGCCCTATCCACAGTCCTGGGGGGGGTATGAATGCCCCTCCCTTGTCCCAACATCCGGTCCTAAAGCGCTTTCTCAAGGGGGCGGCGAATCTGAAACCCTCAGTGGTCCATCGATTCCCCACCTGGGACCTTCCTACCATCCTTCAGGCCCTCACCGAAGCCCTGTTTGAGCCCCTGAGAGAGGTCTCTTTTCAGCTCTTAACCCTCAAGGTTGTCTTCCTGGTCGCCATCACCTCGGCCAGGAGAGTTTCCGAAATCAACGCCCTCTCCAGTAGGGCGGATCTCTGCACCTTCTTAGATAACCGGGTCATCCCCAGACTCGACCCCACTTTCATGCCCAAGGTTAATTCCCCCTTTCACAGGGCTCTCGAGATTATTCTCCCAGACTTCTGTCCTCACCCCTCAGGTGACAGGAAGAAATCCTGGCACAAGCTGGATGTCAGGAGAGCCTTGCGCATATATCTGAAACGCACGGCCCCCTTTAGATGCTCAGAGGCTCTGTTCGTGTCTTATCAGCCTTCCTCCCGGGGAGCCAAGGTCTCTCTGGCCACCATCAGTAGATGGATGGCGGCCATCTCACAGGCCTACAGGGCCCAAGGACTTCCGGTCCCTGAGGGGCTCATTCCACTAGAAGTGCAGCCACCTCTGCAGCCTGGTCCATCCAGGCCCCCATAGAGGAGATCTGCCAGGCGGCCGGGCGGCCGCCTGGGCTTCTCCTTCTCCCTTCATTAAACACTACAGACTGGACGCCTATGCCTCTGCGGAGGCTGCCTTCGGCAGGAGGGTTCTGCAGGGGGTTCTGGACTCCCCGGGGGGCTCAGGCCCAGCGAATCCCTTCCAGGACATCTAGCTTTGGTATGTTCCATGTGTTACTCCTCCCACGCCTTCTCTTCGGAAACTGGCAGTTGGACTTACCTGAACTGCATGTTTTGTAGAGATGCATGGGAGGAGTCACTTCCCTCCCGTCTGGGCACCCCCGCGCCTAGGGGGGGCCTGAGCGAGTCCAGGTTCAGCGTTAGCTATTAGGAAGGATATGTGTTGGCTGTTTTTTGTTTGTCCTTCTTTTCAGTTTCTGCTACGATCCATCGGTTAATCTGGGAGAGTCGGAGGAGGTACGGAGGTGTGGCTCCAAAAGATTAATACCTCAGTCTCCAATAGGCAAGAAGGCTTGGGTAATACCCATGTGTTACTCCTCCCACGCATCTCTACAAAACATGCAGTTCAGGTAAGTCCAACTGCCAATTCTTGCTCAATGTTGTCTGGGATTGATGCAGTGTGCTGGATGCTAGAAGATGCTGAGCAGGGTGTGTTGATGCTGGCATTAGTACTGGTTTGATGTGCGTGCAATTTTGTGGGCCAGATCTAATCACCTCATGGGCCGGATCCAGCCCCTGGTCCTTGAGTTTGATACCCCTGATCAGTGATGGGTTTCAAAAATTTTCAGAACCTATTCTGTAGGTGTGGCCTGTTTTGTGGGAGTGGCTCAGTGGTCATGTGACCAGGTGGGAGTGGTTTGGTGATCATGTGACTGGGTAGGAGTGGCTTGGCAGTCATGTGATCGGGTGGGCATGGCCAACTTATAAAATGTGGTGAAAGTCACTTAACAACATTCTTACTTAGCAACCAAAATGTTGGCTCAGAAACTCCGGCATTTGAAGTGTGCAAGTTTTAAATCTGTCAAGTTACAAGACCCATCCACCCCTAACCCTTTAGAAAAAAGCCCCAGGGATGTTCAAACTTGACAGCTTTAAGACTTGTGGACTTCAACTCCAAGAATTCATCCTCCAGTCATGTTGGCTGAAGCATTTGAAGCATGCTAGTCTTAAAGCTGTCAAGTTACAAGACCTTTGCACCCCTAACTCTTTACAACCCCCCCAAAAAAACCTAAAACTTTATTTTTAAAGCATTTTGCACCCGGGGAAAGTCAGAACAAGGCATACCAGCCACACACCTCCTCCACTGACTTTGAAGTCTTTCTCTCACGATGCCAAAACCCCTCAGCATTCTTCACCTGCAGTTGCCCCTTCAACCTCCCATTCATGGAGGATTACATGGTGATCCTCCTGGAGGGGCAGCCAAGGGGCACTTTTCCCCACCCCTCAAATAGGCTGAAGAAAGTGAGAGGGGAGAGGGGAGCTGCTCTTTTTTCCAGTTCTTGGCCCGAAACAAAGCAGTGGTGAGGAAGGAGACTCTGGTGGCTGTAGCAACAGCAGAAGTGGCTGTGGTGGCTGAAACACAATCCCAGGCAGTCAGTTCCAGGCTTCGGGTAGGAAGTCCCGTTGTGGACTCAGTCTCAGAATTCCTTCTTCCCTCTCTCAGCTGCTATTGCTGGGGTGCCGCCAGGACAAGCAAGATTTTGGGAGGGACCTTCCCTCCCCCTCCAGAGAGCCCCCTCCAGAGAGCTTCGCTGGCAGCTGCTTCTTGCCATCACCGCCAGATTCAGCAAAGCAGGTCCAGCACCAATGGGACATGCTTGGGAAAGGGAGAGCTGGAACTGACTTCCTGGGATTGTGCTTCAGCCACCGCTGTGAAAATGTCTGTTTTCCATCCTCAGGAGGGAAGGAAAGAAGCTGGTCTTTGGAAAGAACCATCCCTATAGAGAGCCCATACTGAAAGACAGAAGGGGTGGGCTGGTTTGAATGCAGGCAATTTAGCAGTTTAGTGACCCTCCTTCTTTCCACAGGCAGGTGGAGAAAGAAAGGAGGCATGCAATAGCCAAGGGCATGGGCTCTCTGGAGGGGGAGGGAAGATTCTTTCCAAAGACTGGCTTCTTTCCTTACCTCCTGCAGTTGGAAAACAGACAATTTCACATCGGCGGCAGAAGCACAATCCCGGGCAGTCAGTTCCGGCTCTCCCTTCCCCAAGCATGTCCTGTTGCTTCTGGAGCCACTTTGCTGAATCCGGTGCGGCGGCAATGGCAAGAAGCGGTGGCCAGCGAAGTGCTCTGCAATGGCAAGAGTCCTGCCGAAAGGAAGGATCAGCAGGACAGGGACGTGCAGTCACTAGAGGCAGGGGAGGTGTGGCCTCACCAGTCATGAGGAAAAGGAAAGAATTTTAAAGAATTTTTAAAAAATAATGAAAGCCAAGGTAGTTGCTGCCAGATTCCAAGTCACAGTGACTTGGAGTCTGCTTAGTGTTAACTATAGGAGGAGGCGAGAGAACTATGGGCCTCCTGTGCATAAGCAATTTTTCGCCTTTTAAGAGTTAAGCAAGGGTTAAAAAGCGAAAAATTTCATATGCAAAGGAGGCACGTGTTATCTCACCTCCTGTAGAGGGCATTTTTAGAGGCTTTTTAGAGTTCTCTGTGAGCAACTAGCTCAGTCTGACTCAGAGCTCTGGCCTTTCATGAGGGCAGGCAAAAGCAGAGTTGAAATCCTCTCAGAAACAGCTGGAAAAGGTGCGTGTGTGGGAAGGGGGGAGGAATTCAAAAAGTTTGATTGCATGAAGAACCATGTTGCCTTTTCAAACACACACACACAGCTGGATAAAACTATATAAGCCCAGCTTCACTGATTACAAGTTTGAAAAGGCAACGTGATTCACCTGCAATCAAAGGCTCTGATCGGAAGGCAGCAGGGGAAGGGGGGATATGGCATAGGAGCTGCTTTCAAGCCATTGGAAAATATATCCAATCCAACTTTTGTGTTTGTGTTTGTTTGAGAGTGAGTGAGTGAGAGAGGGATCTAACTTCTCTGTGTGCGTGTGTCTGTTTGATAGAGGGGGGAGAGAGGGAGAGAGGGAGAAAGGAGGGGGAGGAAGAAGAAAAAGAATGGGAAAACTTATTTTGCAAGGGGGAAAAATGCTGTCACTTTAAATCGGAACTGAGCATGCCTGGCTGTGGAATTCTGGGAGTTGAAGTCCACAAGTCTAAAAAAATTGCTGCCTCACCAGCCATAAAGCTCACTGCACGTCACTGCAGCAGGAGAAAGCCAACTGCTGCTGGCAATGAGGCACAAAGGAGCAGCCGCCCAGCAGCTGCTGCATCCTGTTGCAGGCACCAAGGGTGGCCTTGATGTCCTGCCTCCTTGCCACCTCCAGCCCTGTGCAACAATGTTCCCTCTAATTTTTTTTCAGTGTGTGCTGAAAAGTATAGTATTTGAGCAGCACATTTTCATGCCTGAGCACCTGAATTTTTTCACAGATGTTTCACAGAGCAATTGATTTATAGGATCCGAATTGGAATGGAGAAAAATGGTTTTGTGCGTGTGTGTGTGTGTGTGTGTGTTTGAGTGAGCGAGGGATCCAGTAAGGGAACTGTGCCTATTAAGGAAAGAAGGTAAATTATTGCAAACATGATCAATCGAAGATAAGTATGGGGACAGGTTGGGCAGTAGAGAGAAAGTGATAAAAAAGTGGGAGAGAGGAAGAAAAAAAGAGGGAAGAGAGACAGAAAGAGACAGAGAAGGACAGAGAAAGTGACAGAAGAGTGGGAAAGAAGGAGAGAGAGAAAGAGACAAAGAGAAAGAGGGTGAAAGAGACAGAAAGAGACAAAGAGGAGAGAGAAGGAGAAAGTGACAGAAGAATGGAAAAGAGGGAGAGAGAAAGAGAAGAGAGACAAAGAGAAAGAGGATGAGAGAGACAGAGAGAGAAGAGAAAAAGAGGAAAGAGTAAGAGAGAACATCTCATTTCAACCCTGAGGTGCAAATATTCTCTTTGATTGGTAATTTTATTTGTCCATTTACTATCCAATACTCTCATTTCTCCTTAAATTCATCAAGAATTCCCTTCTTTTTATTGAATTTATCACAATACCATGAGAACAACTTTTTCAGCATAGCTTTACAGCTATTTAAAATATATAGTAATTTAGGTCAGGTTTTCAGAACATTAGTCTATGAACTTTGTTGGGTTTCCATGGAATGAAGTTTGATCTTTTTCTCAACCATACAGTAGCATATTCTTTCTAAGGAGGATATAATCAAGATAGTCTATAATTGCCTATCAATCTAACAGTATGGCGATTGACAATCTCTTTATATTTCAACTCTTTCAGTCTTAAAGGTTTGGTGAGGAGAAATCCAAAAATTCTTTTAAAGAGGAAAAAAATGCTTGGCAAGGGAAACCGCGAGCCGAAAGGAAGTCTTGCTGGAAAGACGCGGCAGCAGGCTTTAAAGGGCTCCCCCCTCCCCAGCCAGCCAGCCCACCCAGCCCATTCTTCCCCCGCCACCACTGGCCAAGTTGCTGGGAGGAGAAAGTTTGGGCTGCAGGACATGAGATTCCCCATGCTTCCATTCCCCATAATCCTGTCAGAGCTGAAGAAGTTCTGTGCAAAATGCCTCCTTTGTTCCCATCTTGCCTGAGCCCAAAACCGCAGCCTTTAAACGAGGCTCAGCATAACGCGGAGGAAGGAAGACGTTTCCTTCTGGGAAAAGAGCTGGAGGCAGTGAAAAAGACGTAAACGCAGACCCTGGTTATCTCCCCCCCACCTCCTTGCTTCCAGGAACTCATCGCAACCCCCCCACCCCGCAAGAGAGACATCAGCGCTGCCCCGAGGGACAGGAGGGGTCCCAGGCGCAGCGGCATTGCCCCCCCGCCTGAATAGGGAGGCCTTTTGCACCTGCGACCGGAGCAACTAGTTTGTGTTCAACGGCTGAAAAGATCGCTAAAATCCGCCCAGGACAGCTACGCCTTCTGTCCGTAAAGTTTGTGGGAGAGGAAACAGCGCTGTGTTCCTTTGCGCGCCTTCCAGGGCCCTTGAACCAAGGTAGCGCAGTGGTTAAATGCAGCACTGCAGGCTACTTCAGCTGACTGCAGTTCTGCAGTTCGGCTGTTCAAATCTCACCGGCTCAGGGTTGACTCAGCCTTCCATCCTTCCGAGGTGGGTAAAATGAGGACCCGGATTGTTGTTGGGGGCAATATGCTGACTCTGTAAACCGCTTAGAGAGGGCTGAAAGCCCTATGAAGCGGTATATAAGTCTAACTGCTATTGCTATTGCTATTGGAGGAAGACCTCTCCCCCCCCCCCGCCCCACGCTGAGGCCGGATCCTCCTCGATCCTTCGAGGAGGGAAAAAGGAATCTTGGCAGGCAGGGGATATTTCAGCAGGAGTCAGAGGGTGAACCAACACATTTGCTGCCCAGCGCTGCGGCTGAGGTGAAGCCGGCAAAGCTCCCGCTGGCGCCCCCACCCATGGCAGCGGCAGTGGTGCCTCCCCCTCCGCTCGGAGCACCTCAGCTGGATGGCAGCAGATATTCTGGTGGGGGGGGGGCTTTGGGGATTCATTTCAGCGCTGGGTTAGGATTGGCCACCCACAAAGGACCTTCCCAGGCTTGCTTTGCTAAACACGGGGCGACTGATGCTAGTTTGAGCAGCTGCGGCCGGCGCAAACTACCATCAGTCGCTCCGTGCTCATCAAAACAAGTCTGGGGAGGTCCTTTGCGGGCGGCCAGTTCTAGCCGCCTGCAAAGGACTTCCCCACGTTTGCTTTGAATGAAATCTCTGCGTGGCAGTTAGAAACTGCTGCGCGGAGTTTTCTTGCCATGTGCGCGGCCGCGCAGCTGCACACCTTAGAGGGAACAGTGCTGTGCAACCTCTCCGCCAACCCACTGACCTTGGAACACTTCATGTCCTGTGGCCGTCTGCAGCCACATCCAGGCAGATGCTGCGCCTGCAGAGCAGTCACATGGCAGTGGCGCGTGGGCTGCTGACCATCCCAGGATCTGCCCGGTTGCTTCTGGAGAGGGCAGGCAGATGGGAAGAATTCCCCCCACCTCCCTGGCCGCATGCAGCCTCGGAGCCTCAGCTGGATCGGCAAAGGAAGTGAGTGGGTGGGACAAGCATGGTGTGAATGGGTGAGGCAAGTGAACGAGTGAGTGAGCAGCAAGTGGGTGAGTGGGTGGAGTAAGCAGGGGGGAAGGCTGGCAGAGGCAGCATTCCGGTACAGGGCTTCCGGAAGAAGGGGTACAGGAAAGCACGCTAAATTTCACCAACTGGTATGCCTGTACCGATGCGTACTGGCTGAAACCCACCCCTGCCCCTGATCTAGAATATTCTTAATTTCTGTGTATATTACAAATCATGATTTGATCCACTGAAATTGTAATATGTTCATAAATACAACTGAAATGAATTGTGAGTTAATTTATCTTCAGCATTCACAAGATCTGCTTACCCTGACTAAGCAGGTAAAAAAAATCTCCTAGCATTTACCTTTTTGGCCCTGGTAAATGATGGGAATGAGAACTGACAGATGCTTTAACACAATTTTCTTTACAGAATAGGTGACATGGCAAAACTACAGTCACTTGTTTTTCACAGCTGCTGCCTCTGCCTACGGCACCATATTAATCTAGTCAATTTGTAAACAAAACAAGAAATAACAGCCCATCAGAGATGGGCACATAACAGGTTATGATGGCATGATTTAAAATGGATATCAAATGAACTAATCTACACACTTAGAAACATTTCCAAGGATGCATGTTTTCAAATTCAGGGATATCTTGTAAAATTGGAATACAGATCTTCAGTTTATACTGAACAGCTTATACTGAACAGCTTATACATTACAGGTTCAGTTTATACATTACAGCTTAAACTGATGAAATTATGTAGCAGTTCAGTTATAGTAATAGCATTTAGACTTATATACTGCTTCACAGTGTTTGCAGCCTTTTTCAAGTGGCATACAGAGTCAGCATATTGCCCCCAACAATCTGGCTCTTCATTTTACTGATCTCGGAAGTATGGAAAGCTGAGTTAACTTTGAGCTATTTAGAATCAAACTCCTGGAGTGAGCAGTAAATTAGCCCTGCAGTACTGCATTCTAACCACTGCACCACCAAAGGTTGTCTGATTATGCCCATAGGATTGTGATAGATTATTTAATTGGATAGCAACTTGAACTAAACAAATTCAAATTGATTTTTTTCCTAATTCTCAGTCTGAATGTCTTTCGAGGTAATGAATACTTTCACAATAGCACACCAACATTTCCAAAATTGTATTTTTGAATAACACACTGAATATATTCATTGAAAATATTGAATGCTTTTGATTCAGTTTTCTGCAATAAATTCTTCTGAAAGAGAACCAACCATAAAACTACTTTATTTTCTGAAAGCTATTTACAGCAATGCCAAAGCACGTTTGCAATATACATGGTACAATGTAAGGTATCATTGTGATAAACTAAGTTTCTCAGACAATGTGTGACATGAGGGTACACATATTTGCTTTACTGCCTTCTACCACTCCTGGTGAAACAAGAAAGTATGAAATTATGTGAGGTGCAGCTCTACTACAAATACAAAGAAAGAAAACCAAAACCAAAAATTGAGTCTCAAAAGCTGTTAATGACAGATCCAAAAGAATCTTCAGCAAATCATTTTCTTTCTGTTTACATTTGCCTGCCAATTTTTTCTTACTGTACAGCAGATTGTGCACTCATGCATATCCATGAGGATGAGAAACAACAATGGGAAGCATTTTTTTATAACGAATGGATACAATTGATATATTTCACAAATGACATAACTTTTGATATATTTCATAAGTATATAAAGGAAATTCAAAATAATTGTTATGTCTACCATTCCTATAATCAATTTTATCTTTCTTGTTTGATTTCATTATTTCTACAAAACAAGTCAAATGTTCTTCTATTTCAATTTTTAGAAAAAAAAATAAGTTTAGTTGGAGAAGCAATACATCTGTGGCATGAGCGTGCTCACTTGCACATCATGGGAGCAGTATGCTCTGCCTTAACCCCTTGGGTGCTTAACCCCTTGTATTAAGTCTCCACTTCTGATTGCAACCTTTGAGTGATTATGTACTTTAGCATATAGGATAGTATCATAAAAATGTATATTAAAATTGATTTGGCTCTATGATGACATCCATTAAGAAGAAGGACATCTCATTCTAAATAGCTCTCAAAGAAATGAAGATAATGTAGCTAATTGAAGAGGGAATGCAACATTTCACTATAAGCAGATAATGCCAGTACAGTTTACAACAATGGCAAAAGATCACCTAAAAAAGTTTCAAGCTAACAGAAATATACTAAAAAGGATCACTCAGGTTACAGTACTGTATGGTGTGTGCTGAGCTGATGTTCCCTGCTGTGCTGATGTTCTCTGATTCTGTAATAAGAAAGGACAGGAATGCTTTTCTTCCTTAACCCCACTTACTCTGCCATGATTTTCTATTCACCATCCAAGAAGAGAATAAATAAGCAGCTTTTGCACAGCTGAGCAAATTCAAAAATAGGCCTATAGCAGGAATACAGGGACAGTTATAATGTACACTGAAGATGGCATTTAATTTCATTGTACGAGGTGCAATGACAATAAAGTAAGCTTAATTTAACTTAATAGAATAGTATAAAAGAAATGGGCCACCACCAAGTGGTTGTAGATCCAAAACGAGAAGGTCTTCAGTGTTGCAGGAGAAAAAGGAGCCACCAAAATATTTGTACAAATTCTGGACCAGACAAAGGTTAAGTGTGTGGAAGAAGCTGTCAGGATTTCATTCTTAGTACTTATGGTATATATATAAGGTGACCAGATTTTAACAGCAGGTAGAGGAAACGCGCCGCGTCCTGGGAGGGCAATAGTTGTTCTGGGGTCGGGGATGAGGGGGACATTGTTCAGCGCCGATCCACTCTTCCTCTCCAGTGGAGGTGCTGAAGGAGAGTTTCCAGCTGTGCTGACACGTGCGTTACAAGGGAAATGAATATAACAAAAAGGCCAAAGAGTTCGCTTGCATTGGCAGCAAAAGCGAAAGTTGTTCATAGTGGGAAGAGCTCACAGCCCAGGGGCTGCTGATATCTTGCGCAGAAGGGGTGGGGGAGATGGGGGATCTAGGAATGAGCTGTCAGCCTGACAAAATGCAACCCCTTCCTTCATCCTCCTCCTCCTCCGTCACTAACAGCTGGGGGCTCAGGAATCGGAGCGAAAAGCCAGTCCTCCGTCTCTCCCCTCTTTCAGGATTCACTCCGAAGTTTTTAAAATTCCCTCTCCTGTGCATACACACTCCTTCAGCCTCTCCCTCTCTCTCTCTGTCTGTCTGTCTCTGTCTCTCTCTCTCTCCCCTCCTCTGGATTCACTGGGATGTTTCTAAAATTCCCTCTCCTATGCATAAATACTCCTTCAGCCCCTCTCCCTCCCTCTCTGTCTCACATCCTCTAGTACTCGCCCCATCCATCCTCCCATCCTCCTTCCAAAAAGTTGATTTAAAAAGCCAGAGATCCGGAGGAGGTCCAAATAAGAGGCGGGCTCAGCCTCCGCTGGGATGGAGCAAGCAGAAGGAAAGGCAAGAGCGGAGGGATGGGACTTTGCTGGTGGTTGCAAAGCAGCCTTCCCCAATTGCCTTCCCCCAATGCCCCCCAACCCTTTCAAAAGCCACCCCCATCACCAGCCTCTCCCAACCGGATCCCCGCCTGCCTCCCCTCGGCTCACCTGGACCAGGTTGCTGACAGCGGCTTTCTGCTGCACAGCATGGCTGCAGGGAGAGCAGCACCAGAGAGAAGCAGGCAAAAAAAAAACTTCCAACGGCTGAGCCACTTGGCCCAGGACCGCGCCTCCTCCTCGCCATGCTGCTGCCACCGGAAAGCCATCACTCTCCCTGCAGAAAAACGTCATATGTCAGCGCGTGCATGCGCAGGAGGGGAGGGAGCCTCACCCCTCGTCAGGCGCTGTGAGCGAGCCGGGTGGAGAGAGGGAAACCACTGCCCTCTAAAGGCCACATCAGGAATGACACTTCAGAGAAATAAAAACTTTTTTTAAATGGCATCCTTTTTAAAATTGATTTTCTTTCTTTTGGAAAATCGGGACTTTGTGAACATGCCGTGGGACATGGGACAAATTATTAAAAATCGTGACTGTCCCGCCAAAGCGGGACGTCTGGACACTTTGTTGCCATATACCAGTGATGATTAACCTTTTCCAGACTGAGTGCCGAAAGCGTGTGCCTGAACCCTCAAAATACAATGCATGCGCAGCCCTGCACATGTGCCTCCTGTGCATGTGCATCCACTTGCATGCACCCAGCCCCCATGCATATGCATGCATCCCCCCGCATGCACTCCACACATGTGCAGTAGAGACCCAAAGACCAGCTGGCCGGTAGGAGGCATGTGCAGCGGAGCTGAACTGGGGCAATGGCTCGCATGCCCACAGAGAGGGCTCTGTATGCACCTCTGGTACACATGCTGGCTGGTAGGAGGCATGCAAACATGTACAGCAGAGCTGAACAGGGCAACGTCTTGCATGTCCACAGAGAAGGCGCAGGTTCACCATCATGAACATATACAATTAAAGGTAGTTTTGTTCTACTCCATGCAGTGATATTTCTTTCAATTCCAGAGTGACAATAAATGAAGTCCAACTCAACATTAAATATCAAGGAGGAACATTCTCACTGGAGAAGAATTTTCAGCCATTCAATGCTTCATTGAGGGAAACTTGAATATTACTGATACTTTCATTCTAAGCTTGGTTTTAGAAAATTTTCTAACATTACTGTCATGTTACATCTTTATCTTCAGGTATATGAAGGGGACAAGTGTATTTAAGAATAAACCTAAAGATACCTTCTTTATCTTGTGATACCTTCAAATTTAATATATTTATTAACAAAATCTGTAGATACTAGAATATAAGACAAATGCACATAGCTATTGTTGAATAATAAACGTAAGGTAAAATAAAATGATAGTAAAGGTGGAAAGAGGTTTACTTTAGATATGTCCTCCCATCATCTGAAACTTGTTCTTCTGAAGAAAAAAAGAATTAAGGACAGGGACAGGAATGACTTCATCTCAGCTGATGTTAACTAAAGAACTGAGAGTCTATTGAGACCTTAAAATTTGTCTAATATTACCATAAACCCAGTTATGTGTTATACAGGACAATAATCTTTTTAAAAAATTAGATTAACAAAATGACCATATATAAAAACCAGCAAAGAAACATATGTCTTTAAGATACTATGATGTCAAGTTGACTATCCTTTATCAAAGGAGTTTCAAACACAAATACTTTGTGAAATAACTAAGTTGGGTTTCAGCCAGAAATCTAACACAATTGCCTAGAGATTAAACAAAGAACAGGCTTCTTCTCAATTATATCTCCTAAATAAGTCTATAAGTTGAATTCATGGCAACTGGACTCAAAAGGTTTCACTGCTTATCCAAGTAGCTTCTTCAGTCAGAGCAAGTGGGTTAAGGTGTTTTATGATGTAAAAAAATTGTTGAGACTCTAGAAAGAGTGTAGAGAAGAGCAACAAAGATGATTAGGGGACTGGAGGCTAAAACATATAAGGAACAGTTGCTGGAATTGGGTATATCTAGTTTAATGAAAAGAAGGACTAGCAGTGACATGATAGCAGTATTCCACTATTTCAGCGGTTGCCACAAAGAAGAGGCAGTCAAACTATTCTCCAAAGCACCTGAATGCAAGCAATGGATAGAAATGAATCAAGGTGAGAAGCAACCTAGAACTAAGAAGAAATTTCCTGACAGAACAATTAATCAGTGGAGCAACTTGCCTCCAGAAGTTGTGAATCAGAGGTGGGCTGCTATCAGTTTGCACCAGTTCAGTGAACTGGAATGGAAACTGGGACTGGTCGCCAAACCGGTAAGGATGGCAGGATGGCCACGCCCCTGAACCAATTCCCTGATCGCCCATACCATTGCCAGCATGTTTTTTAGTCCTTTTTAAATGTTCTGTGCATGCACAGAAGAATTTACAGGCAACTGTACATGCATGCACAGCTAACCGGAAATAACACCAGCAACAACCCACCCTGTTTTGAATGTCCAACACTGGATGTTTTAAAGAAGAGATTGGACAACCATTTATCTGAAATGGCAAAGGGTTTCCTGCTTAAGCAGAGGGTTGGATTTGAAGACCTCCAAGGTCCCTTCCAACTCTGCTATTCTATTCTATTCTATTCTATTTTATTCACATATATGTATATATGTCCCCCAGGATGGTTTCTGCAGAAATGAAACCTCTCTAGAGGACATATATGAGATCCTTCTAACCAACTTGTTCAGACTAAGTAGAATCTTGGATGAGCAGCGAAACATTGCAAACCAACTAGAAAAAAAGTCTACTTGTCATGACTCAACTTCCAGACAACTCTACCAGGATGACTAAGAATTTTCATCGACCTACTAACCAAGTGTATTCACAAATCTGCAATAGCAACAAAACCTAGATTTATATGCCATTATCTGCCACTCCGTAGTACTTTCTGGCACTTTCTAAGCAATTTATAGAGTCAGCATATTTCCACCTAAAAATCTGGATCGGTATCGTTACTCAATCAGGATTGAACTCCTGGCTCTGTAGTCTGTAATACTGCATTCTAACTACTCTGCCACCAAGCAATATCTCATTTTCTTATTACTGGACTAAATTACACACACACACACACACACACACACACACACACACACACACACACACACATCATATATGATTGACTATGAGATATAAACATATAATGCATATGTTTAAAGATATTGAAAAATTCTTGGTGGTTTTGCTGCAAGTGATTAATATGACCTTCTCTCTAGAAGAAGCCCAAGCTATTTCATTTCCCATGAAACAGCACAGAATTACTTTTTAAAATAACAAATAGTAAAATAAATTGCCCTAGCTGTTCAATATGTCCTAAGTTTGTGCTTATTTGTATTTCTGGCTAAGACATTGACTGAATATGAAAAGCAATCAGATGAAAACTAATTTTGTCCCTATGCCCAAGTAATATTTTTAATCATCTGTCATGTTTTAGCTCTCATGATGAATACTTATTTTTCATTTATTTATCTCTCATTTTGAATCATTAGCAAGCATTGGAAACTAATCTGATACAGGGTGTCCTTCATTTCTTAGCAAAACAAAATAAGTGAGGGGAGTGTACTAAATAGGTAAAATACAGTGCCAGGCTAATTGGTCTTGCAATGCAGATTAGGACCATTGAGGTTCTTGTCAAGTTTTTGTTGCCAGGGTAATTACTGTGTTTCACATGTCTATTCAAAAATATGCTTTGCTGTTTAAAAGACAAACACAAAAGAAGCATAGACTGAAACATATTGCATTTATAAATATATTAAGAGGAAAACCTGTTGTTTATCTACCCTGGATATGGTTTTTCTGTATAAATTTAATATTAGCAAAGCGAAAGTAGTTGAAAGTATTTACTAACCTTGCCAAGACACTGAGTCAATCAGTTGCTGCATACTTACATGTGCTAAATCCTTCTATCTTCACCATTGTCTCTTAGCAGTTACTGACATATTTTTCCCTCCATCTTTGACCAAATAACTGCAAACCAGCCCTTATTGGGTTACCTTAAGAAAGTAACTGTTAAGGATTCTAATACAAATTCATTCATGAACTATTCTACTTTTCCAATATGTATGTATGAAATGCATTGTAAAATGTTTGTGGAAAGATATTACTAAAAATACAAATTCTGAGACAGAATACAGTACATATACTGTTACTATTTCTGGAAACTCTTAGAGATAATGAACAACAGTCCATATTTTGATGACCATGATTATGATGTTCTTGAGACATAGCTTTGGCATCTCCTGATGACATAATATATCTCCAGATGACTAGCTGTTTGTCAGTTTGTGTGCTTTAAATATTCTAGATAATTTTTATGGAGTCATACAAACAATAATTTTGTATAACTTACAAAACTCTCATGTCTGTGAACTTTAACTGTCCAAAAAGATGCATCATAGCCTAAAACTTTGTCAACAACGGCTAGGAATGATGGAATCCATTACTCCTGATATGATAAAATTTGGGAAATTGTGGCTACTTCAGCGCGGCCTGCTGCAGTCATGTGATCCAATGTTCTGTAATAGTTTCCTATTCACTTGCAAAGATACAATATATGCCATCTGTAAAAACATTTTGTACCATTTCCCCCCTTAAAATTATAGCTTGGAGTAAATTTTACTCAGTTTTGTCATAAGTTCTTCATTCTTCTAATGTAATATTTCACATTTCTAATGTAATATTTCATATTTCTAATGTAATATTTAAGATATTTCAGTTTTAGGTCATATAGCCTTTGATTTATTCTGTTTCCATATCATATTTCAATATCTATCTGTCTACACAGTATGTCTTCCTTTCTTTCTTTCCTATTCCCTAGATCTTTGATTCTATATTACTGTAAATATTCCAAATTCTATCATTTGTTATAAATGCTCTCTTTCTTTATTGAGATCACTTTGTATTCTTCCAACAGTTTCTAAAACTATGTCATTCTACATTTCAGCTTTCAAAATTAATTACTTATGTGTCTTTAATCTATTTCTAGAGTATATGGATTGACAATATCTATATAAGTAATTACACTTTTTTATATAATAATTGTCTCCAGAATAATAAAAAAAGCATTTGAAGGTCAGGTTAAAGAAGAGATTGCTTGATATTGTTTGTTCCTACTAAGCTATGTATTACAATATGTTCTTTTAAGGTTTTAATCTTCTTTTGTAACCATAAACACAAATATATGTGAGGTCTGATCTTATTATAATTTTTCAATTTGAGGCGGGAAAAGTATACTTTATTCTGAAGTCTATTCACAGGTGCTTCTAATAGTTTCCCCTATATTGGTTTGAGAATTTTTTTAATGTAGTGGAGCCCTTTTTAAAAAGTATTTTGTTCAGGAAATAATATTCTCATAACAGTTAGCGTTTCTAATATATTGTTTATAAGTATTTTAATATTCATAAAGACAATGAACAATGGTAATATTAGGTAAATAATACTTATTACAATCACTGAACCTTGTTCTCAGGAAATTACATGCATTGTACCATTCATATACTTGTACTGTATTTTAACCATTACACTTGAACTGAAAATAACAAGACACTTCCAATATAATTACTAGGATGTGAAGATAAGGAAACGACATCATTTCATTCATTGGATTAATTCTTCCCTGAAAACTGAATTATCTGATGGAGAGGAGGGTAAATTGCTGATTTCATGCAGGAACTCTCAGTGAACACATACACTTTAAATCACAAACTATGAATACAACTTTCTATTTCTCCATTTACTTAATTTCAAAGACACTTCTGATACTAAACTGAGGGTTTGAAATGGCATGAAGACAAAGAAAGAAAGAAAGAAAGAAAGAAAGAAAGAAAGGAAGGAAGGAAGGAAGGAAGGAAGGAGGAAGGAAGGGGGGAAGGAAGGAAATATAATTAATAAACTAGTTTTTTTTAATCATTCATTTTCTCATTGCTTGACCTTTCTATGTCTGAAATATTAAGTTGTATATATTGTAAACTACATACTATACAGTTTATATAATGTGATGTTCCTATATAGTAAATCTACAATTAGCTATGCATCAGTGTTGGGTTTCAAAAATTTTTGGAACCTACTCTGTGGGTGTGGCCTCCTTTGTGGGAGTGGCTTGCCAGCCATGTGACCTGGTGGGAGTGGCTTGCCAGCCATGTGACCTGGTGGGAGTGGCTTGCCAGCCATGTGACCTGGTGGGAGTGGCTTGCCGGCCATGTGGTCTCTCTCTCTCTCTCTCTCTCTCTCTCTCTCTCTCTCCCCCCCTTCCTTCCTTTTGTCCCTCTGTCCATTTTTTCTTTTTTTCTTTCATATCTCTCTCACTCTTTTTCTTTCTTTTTTCTTTATTTATTTCTTCCTTTCTTTCTCTTTCTCTCTCTCTCTTTGTCAGTCTCTGTGTGTGTGTGTGTGTCTGTCTGTCTGTCTGTCAGTGGTGGGTTTCAAAAATTTTTGGAACCTCTTCTGTAGGTGTGGCCTGCTTTCTGGGTCCACTGGTGGAACCTCTTCTAACCGGTTCGGTAGATTTGACGAACCGGTTCTACCGAATAGGTGTGAACTGGTAGGAACCCATCTCTGCTATGCATATGTACATGCTTCTATATTGTATCTTTGGCCAGCAATGGAAGAAACTGCAAAAGAATTAGTGGACATAAGTTTGGCATCATGACTCAATACAGGAAGAAAATAATAGTGCATTTCAACTTGCTAGGACATCAGACCTCAGAATAATTGTTTTAGAAAAGTGGGGGATTAAGATCACAATTGAATGAATAATTCAATTATTCATTCAATAAATGGTGAATTCAATAATTCAAATAAATGGTCAACTGATTTTCCAAAGCACTAGAGAACATGACAAAAAACAATGGATAGAAACTAATCAAGGAGAGAAGCAACCTGGAATTAAAGAGAAACTTCTTAACAGTGAGGACAATTAACCAGTGGAACAACTTGCCTTCAGACATGGGTGCTTCATCACTGGAGGTTTTTAAGAAGAGACCGAACAGTCATTTGTATGAAATGGTAAGGGTCTCCTACTTGAGCAGGGGGCTGGACTAGAAGACCTCCAAGGTCCCTTCCAGCTCTATTCTATTCTGATTCTAATTCTGACTGAGAAATTGAATTCACATACATCAAAAAGTTTCTGGCAGTCTCAGAAGGTCTCAACATACCCAATATATTTTAACATATTGCAAAGTTAATTGACAAGTACTTGTATTCTGTCTCACAGGTAACCTGTACCAGCAGGTTTTTCCACTCCTTCCCCGCAACCTTTCCCCACCACACTCCAATTTAAGTCCTTCATGAGTCTAACCACTCTATGCATTAATGAAGTGAAGCTCACAAAAGCTTGTGTCTTTTAATAAAATTTGTTAATTGAAAGAGTTGCTATGAACTCTTGTTCTTTGCTTTGAACAATTATGCTCTGAAACCCAATATAAGGAGAATGAACTAACTTGAGAGTGGTTTTAAAACTGATATTTGATTGTGCTATTTTAGGAAACCTCCTCACATATGTTATGGTACAGTTTCTAAGCTACCAGTTGTGTTCTTAGGCTATTATTAAGATATTTTACACATGCATACAAATGAAAGAAATGCACATATACCATATGGATGGCAGGTTCTTGTCAGCATTAAAGAAGTAATTAATTTATAAACAGAGAAGCATGCTCTTGCCAATGTAGATTATCTCTGCCACACTTTTTTCTGTATGTCTGTCCATCCATCCATCTAACCATCCATCTATCCATCCATAACTATCAATCATCTACCTACCTACCTACCTACCTACCTGCCTGCCTGCCTGCCTGCCTAACCTACCTACCTACCTACCTACCTACCTACCTACCTACCTACCTACCTACCTACCTACCTACCTATCATTTACCTATTATCCATTCATACATCCATCATCCATCATCTCAGAGTTCTTCCATATCATATGGCTCAACTATTTCTCTAAACATTTTTGAATGAGAATTTATTCTTGCCTTTTCTCTTCCTTCAACTGTTGTGAGAATTCCAAGTAAAAGCGATGTATGTGATAAGCATAAAATATCTATGATTCTTTCTCTATCTGGAACAATCTGCACTTCTTTCAGTGCTGACAAACACAATCCATTTTAGCCAGAATGCAATAATTCAAAAGTCATTTGATAATAAGACAACTGAAATATGATTGGCTGCTGAGATAGACAGGAGAGTAGATATGATATGTTCTTGAGGAGTATGGTCTTAGTACAATGCCAAAACGTATCCCCCAATGTTTAAAATCATTTTTCTTTGTGAAAAAACAGCTATTTTTCTATCTTATTCCCAAATTCCCATTTGCAATATTGTTGAATTTCCTTTATTGCTGTGAATTGGCAGAACTTGTTTTCTTGTTTGTTCTGTACATGTATCTGCACCAGACTGAAAATATGTCTGGATATAGAACACTGGAGAAATTATGACACTCTGAAAGAGATGCAGGGTCATGCAACTTTGGGGAAATTTAAAATCTCCCAACTAAGTCAACAGGAATGTCATTATCTTTTTCTTAACTTTTCCAAAACAGAAAAGAAAGTGGTTCTCAGTGTGAGGCCTGGATAAAAATAAGGGCTGATGATCACTGGCTGTTTTATAATACTTCCATTTCCAATATGGAGTTGTAGTGCTAGGACTTCTCATATGGTGAAAAAAAAATAAGTTTCAAGTTGTTTTCCGCAAACTTTCTGTCTCTATAAAGCCTGGCCCAACCTTCCTGCCTTGTCTAACTACATGTAATGATCACTGCCATTAGGGGTGACATACATAAACATATGCTATTCTGAATTCCTGACACACCAAATACTTGTGGAATAGATGGATTTTTCTCAGAATTTGTTTAACACTCTTCTCTACTCCAGGAAAATGAAATATAAAAGATACTTCCTTATTTTCCTTGAATTATAGGGAGTGAGGACATAGCCAGCATTTTTCTCGAGCTCTGGTAAAAGTTCTGCTTCCTACAAAGTACAAATGAAAAGGCTTGACCTAGGAAATACTATTGCAAGATATGGGCAAAATTTCCTCCTTCTCCTCTTCCCTCTCCTCCTCCTCCTCCTCCTCCTCCTCCTCCTCCTCCTCCTCCTCCTCCTCCTCCTCCTCCTCCTCCTTCTCCCTCTCCTCCTTCTCCCAGCCAAACTTCAAAAACTGATCCTATGTTCCACCAATCATTGAAACCTTTCTTTTTCCAAAATGCATGTCTTCTTTTCTTTTAACTTATAATTAATATTTCACATCACAATTTGATGTTTTTCCTTCTCTCCCATTCCAAGTGGGATCATTGTTTTCCCCCCTCTTTCATGATAGCAAAGTGCCACAAAAGAAATGTCCATTGACATAATGATTTAGGAAAGCTTCTGAATTTAACTCAAACTAAATAGCAATAGCAATAGCAGTAGACTTATATACCGCTTCATAGGCCTTTCAGGCCTCTCTAAGCGGTTTACAGAGAGTCAGCATATTGCCCCCAACAATCTGGGTCCTCATTTTACCCACCTCGGAAGGATGGAAGGCTGAGTCAACCCTGAGCCGGTAAATTAATGCAAAGATTCAAGAGATATACTTTCAAAATCATATTAGCTCAAACAAGGCATCCCTGCTCATCCCTGATGAGGCAATCCATTCTCCAGAAGGTTTGGCTGCTTGAGAGTTTTCACATGTTGAATGCAGGTACACAGTTGCCATCACTTTCTGATCACTGATCACTTTCTGATCACTTTCCCAGCATTCCCACCTAATGTGGAAACAACTTGTAAATTCCTAATTGTGCCAGATCTTCAATAACAGACAGATGTTTTTTCAACACTTTATACAGCCTTATTAACTAAATCTTGGATACATTAAATAGAATCCAAAAAAATTTTTATTTCTTTTTTTCCCCAATAGATTTTAGACTGTGTTTGTTAGAAATCCATACCGTGTACGGGTTCTGGGAAGTCGGGGGGGGGAGGTGGAGGGGGGTTGGGGGAGAGGGGGGAGGGGGAGGGGGGAGGGGTATATATTAGGCTAGACAAGAATTTGGTGGTAAACTAGAATTATTTTGATATACAAGAAATTGTACTTCGATGTTTTACTGATTGAGGAATGATGAAATGTTTGCCTTAAAAGAAATAAAACTTTTGAAACTGAAAAAAAATAAATAGAATCAAACAGATATAGCTCTTTTTTCATACATTATATGGTAACAAATATGTAGAAAAGATTTTTTATTTATTTTATTATTTGCAAGATTAGCATCCCACTGCTGATGTATGTATGTGTGTAAGTATGTATGTATGTATGTAAAATGCAGGAAATTGGCTTATGCTGTGATAAAATGCTTCCTAGATAACTTGTTCTAAAAAAGATTGGCAGATAAAACAATCAATTTTCCACCTAGCATTTCTTATTTTATTTACTGCAACCATTGCTAAAAAGATGGCAAAAGTTTTTTTTTTAATTGTCAGATCAGATTTACATGATAAAATGTAATGTACTTGTTACCTTTAAATACTGGAAATATCAATAAAATGCAAAATTATTCATTATTTCAAACCACATGATTATAAAAGCACACTGCAAATTTATAGTTGTATAATATTAACTTATTACCCAACTCACAATAGGAGCAGCATGAACTAAACATATATATTTTCCTCATCATTCTATGATTTATTGGGTTTTTTATCATAACTGAAAAATATTTTCCTTAGAAAATCAATGATGGGTCTGGAAGCAAAACCAAACTTTTAAATTATGATTTTGAAATAACATAATTGTGGTTTTTAATAGCTCCTACATTGCCTTGATTGATTATCTGATTTCCCCCCCAAAGTTTTCAGAGCAACAAAATTAATTTTGAGGCAGCCAGCTTGAATGAAAAATGAATATAGATGGTACTAATTGGATTGTATAGTACAATACAGAGATCTGTTATTACACAAGATACATGTAAGTAATTTTATATGAGGCAGCAATAAGATTAACTCTTTAAACTGCTTATTAATAGCAAATGGCAATTAGCATTTGTCCTATAGAAAATATTCATAGAAAAAAATGTGTATAGCATTTTTACAAGTTATCATGTAATATTCAAACATTTCTGTATAGAAGTCTGTTTGGGGAGTATTGGGTATATCATTTGATATTTTATAGTAGAATATATTTATAGTAGAACATTTTATTTATATTATGATAGTTACTTTATGCATGCATCGTTAAATGTACAATTGTGAATCAGAAAAGTATCCTTCACAATATTGTTATGTATATATCTATGATTGAAGCACCATTATATTAAGTCATGTTCAGATGAATAAATATTCTGAAAGGCATCTTTAACAAAGTCTGCTTGACAACTATAACTGACATCCAATCTAGATTAATGTATGTAAAGTACTTCCAAGAAAGTCACAAATTATAGTAATTGAATTAAAATCAACCCCAATCTTCTCTGTAAACTTATTACTTAATTGATTTCTGGGTGGAATTTATTAATGCCCAGTATAGATAAACAGTATAACAAAGCTTAAGTACACAAAATGTTCTTTATGGAATACAATGTAGGATTTAGCCAATTATCAAATGAAAATGACAATAAGATGAATCAACAGCACTCTGTGTGATTATTTTCATCTGCAGCTATTTGTTCTTGCATAACTAATGCTTTCAAATTAATGAGTGAATAACTAAAATCTAAAATGTGAATAAATATGTAATAATATGGAGGAGAGAATGAAAGATCTGCATGCAAAATAGGACTACACAAAACATTAGAACAAGTTAATTTGCAGTGCTGGGAAGAGGAAGATGACTCTCTAAATGCACATAGAAAACACTGGAACAGTTTATAAAATATCCACACAATCTTTGAAAAGCACATAGATGCTTTGATGATTCAAAGAGGGAAGCTCTGTTTCTTCTTGCATGACAAAGTACATAATTTGAATGCTTAATATTATCATTAATGAATATTCTCAAAATTTGAAGTGTATGAAAGACAAGGTAATATGTTTTTTTTTAATTTTCCTGAAACAGAACAATTTTAAATACTCTGGACTGTAAGTTACATTTGGCATTTCATATGCTCAAGCGCACTAAACTACTATAGTCTACAATAAAAATAATAAACAATAAAATATCAAAAAATAATAAAAATATTTACAATATTATACAATAAAGGGTATTCATTTGGAAAGGGTGGGGGAAAGAAATTTTTCAGTATTGGTCCTGGGATGTCTTTCAACAAAACTGAAAAGAAAAGTAGAGGGGATGCCCCTTAGCCTTAGGGAATAATATATTACAAAGAGTGGGCACAGCTCCAGAGAAGGCCTGCCTGCCTGTAAACACCAATAACTGATGGCATTCATTAGCTATCAGTACAAAGAGTTTCCTTTGACTTTAGTGGCTGACAGTCTCTACTTGTGAAGGCAAACTGACAGATATCTTGACACCAAGGATCTGGAAATATATATATATCTTAATCAAAGGTGTAACATACACATGTTCAGTTATCCCATTGGCAGCTCCACTTCGCATGCCTTAAGAATGTTGACTTTCAAACCAAGTGCTAAGAAGTGCATTATAGTAATATAAATGCAGGGCTACTAGCGTATGAATAACTGTAATTGTCCCTGTCCAGGAAAAGGTGAAACTGGAGTTACAGCTGAATCTTGCAGTAGGCACTCCCGGGTTTGAATGTTCTTTGAGATTCCTCTGCCATGATAACTTCACAAATATCCCTTAATGGTGTATCTGCTCTTTAACAAGGAATGTAACTCATTTGAGTTACATCTAGGAATTATCCAAATCCAAATCTAGGAATTATCACCCACATAATCTATTTATTCAGGTATTACATAAAAGTAGAGCTCTGTATCATCTGTTTGTTATTTACTTCCAAAATGCTTGATGATCATATTCAGCAAATTCAAAAATATCACAGGACACAAAATATTGTCTTGTGGCATACCATGGTATAGCTACCAGTGTGTAGTTCTATGATGTGATACCATGAGACTGTTCATGTAAGCAGGAGCAGAACAATTGTAATACAGTGTTCCAACTTTACAAATATGGTCCTAGAGAACATCATAGTCAACATTATTGGAAACTAATAAGAGATCAAGTGGTATCAACAGAGTCATGCACACTGTGCTTCTTTCTCACAAAAGTTAGTCTATTAGTTGATTCTGACCCAAAGCAGGGATGAACACAGACTACCAAAAAATATTCAAGATAATTTGTATCCTTTAAGAGTCTGTGATGCAGCCCATGAAGTATATTGATCAAAAAGTAACATTTGTGTCTGGGAATAGATGACAAAACATCCAAAATCAATTAAGGAGGTGGACTACTGCCACCAGTCAGCAATGCTTTGTGTGGCCATCAAAAAAAGATGCATTCACTATTCTCTGAATTTACTTACTCAACTCCTTTTTACAGCTAAGGTGGGAAAAAGACAAAGAAAACTTGCAGTAGACCACACAACCACCAGCATCTTGTCCACATTCTCTCTTCAAGCTTCAGACACCAAGATCAATCTTATACAACTGTGTCAGAATATATATTGCATCAAAAGCTGGTGGCATGAATCTGAATAATTTGAGTCTGAGTCTGAATTATGTCACCTTGGACTCAATATTATTTTGCGTATGCTAGTATTTATTACCATCATTATCATTACCATCATCATCTCTGCTTTTGTTCTTGATATCAAAGATTATTTTAACTGTTCAAAACAATGAAAACTTAAAATTGTATCAGAATAAAAGCACAACAATAATTTATCCTTTATATTTCCAGCACATTCACAAATTTTATCTAATTGTTTTTAATCTATAGGAATAAAATCCCATCCACACTGTACTCCTCCTCTATTTCTCCTTTATAATGCTTCTATTATATTCAGGGCAATATTTCAAATAGGTGGCTTCCATTAAGGTTAACATAGTAATAATGATGTTAAATATACCTGAGGAAAAAAGGTGAAATGAAAAATTAGTGAAATTATAGCTTCAAAAAAATTAACACTGAAATATAGTATTTCTATTATTCACAGGTCCCTGATAAGTATTGGAGATGTTGGGGCTGTGTCACATATATGGCTCAAAATCAACTATAATCTATGTTCATTATCTTCCTTTGTACTGATATTTTCTAATATTGTGTTCTTGTTATTGGGATTTCAGCTTGATGCTAAATCATGTCTGAAGCCATTAGCAACTGAATACTTTATTGAGGAAAGAAAACATCTCTAATATGAAAGCTTACTATCAGTCTGAACCAGCAAAACGTGGATTTCAAAAATGAATGTATCAGATTTGGAAGGTGAACCACACGGACTGTGATATCAGTGAACAAAGGCTAATGGACCAACGACGTGTAATTCTAAGCCACAAATTTTTCACTACAACAGAATTAATAGGAATCGAAGCGAAAGCAACTAATGGTTTGAGTATATCAACAAAGAAGAGTAACATCAAGAATGATTTGCAGTCTCAAAAGCAAACTGAGGAAGAAAGGAAGGAAGAGGATGCTGAAATGAATGAAGATAAAACAAGGAAGCACTGAAGAACAAACACCAACAGATATTGCTCAATTAGCTGAGAAAATAAAGCATCAAATGGAAGATACTGAAAGAACACGTTTGCCAAAGCTGAACCAAGTGAACCGGAAAGAATTGAGAAAGGTAATAAAAAAGGTCAATGAGGCTGTGCAAACCATTCAAACCACTACATTAGCTGAAACAAACCAGCTGATATATGCAGCAGCCTTCATAACCACCAAAGAATTGGGTTTGAAAATACAAAAGAACCAAAGAGGCAAGAAGAAGAAGCCTAAATGGAAAATTTGGTTGGAATTGAAAAAATTTCTTAGAGACTTGACAACTTGAAGAACCTAAGGCAAGGTCAGCTAAAGAACAAGCAGGTCAAAAGCAGCCTGGAAGCAAGATACGATTTGGAGAATAAAGAGATTGCGAAGTAATTGAAGAGCTGAAGCAGAGGGTTGTTGCCATTGCTGAAAAGATTAAAAGATATGAAAACCGAGTAACTCAATTCAAGGAAAACTCACAGTTCAGAGCAAATCAACACCAGTTTTATAAGAGCTTAGAAAGTGGAGATGGAGTAACAACAAATGAAAAGCCTGATAAAGAGAAAGCTCTGAAATTCTGGAAGAGTTTGTGGGAAAACAACAAGAAGCACAACAGAAATATAAAAAGTGGATCATACACATTGAGGATTCTATTAAAGTGCATAAAATGGAAGATAACAAAAGATAACAGAAGATAATTTTTTGGATTTTTTTGGATTTGGATTTTATTGCATTTATATGCCGCCCTTTTCCCCAAGGGAACTCAGGGCGGCTCACAATTCAAATCAGGGAAGGGGGGTACAGACAAGAAATAAAAAGACGAAACATAACAATACATAATTTAAAAACACACAACAGTCATACCATTCGAGGAGGGGGGCAACAGCTCTTTAGCCCCAGGCCTGTCGGAACAGCCAGGTTTTAAGGGCTTTGTGGAAGGCTTGGAGGGTGGTGAGGGTTCGAATCTCCATGGGGAGCTCGTTCCAGATGGTCGGAGCAGCCACAGAGAAGGCTCTCCTCCGGGTAGTCGCCAGTCGACATTGGCCGGCGGATGGAATTCGGAGGAGGCCTAATCTGTGGGATCTAATCGGTCTATTGGAGGTAATTGGCAGCAGGCGGTCTCTCAAGTACCCAGGTCCAATACCATGAAGGGCTTTATAAGTGACGACTAGCGCCTTGAAGCGTATCCGAAGACTAATAGGCAGCTAGTGCAGCTCGCGGAGGATAGGTGTTACGTGGGTGAACCGAGGTGCACCCACGATCGCTCGCGCGGCTGCATTCTGGACAAGCTGAAGTCTCCGAATGCTCTTCAAGGGCTGCCCCATGTAGAGCACGTTGCAGTAGTCCAGTCTAGAGGTCACAAGGGCACGAGTGACTGTTGTGAGGGCCTCCCGGTTCAGGTAGGGACGCAACTGGTGCACCAGGCGAACCTGGGCAAATGCCCCCCTGGTCACAGCCGACAAGTGGTGTTCGAAAGTCAGCTGTGGATCCAGGAGGGCTCCCAAATTGCAAACCCTGTCTGAGGGGCATACTGTTTGACCCCCCAGCCTGAGAGATGGAAAACTTGGCCAATTAGTAGGAGGGAAACACACCAGCCACTCGGTCTTATCCGGATTGAGTACAAGCTTGTTAACCCCCATCCAGACCCTAACAGCCTCGAGGCACTGGCACATAACGTCAACCGCTTCACTGAGTTGGCACGGGGCGGACAGATACAACTGTGTATCATCCGCATACTGATGGTATTTTATCCCGTGCCGTCGAATGATCTCACCCAGCGGCTTCATGTAGATATTAAACAGGAGGGGGGACAGAACCGAACCCTGCGGCACCCCATAATTCAGGGGCCTAGGGGTCGATCTCTGCCCTCCAACCAACACCGACTGCGACCTGTCCGAGAGGTAAGAGGAGAACCACCGTAGAACAGTGCCTCCCACCCCCACCTCCCGCAGTTGTCGCAGAAGCCATGGTTGATGGTATCGAAGGCCGCTGAGAGGTCAAGGAGCACTAGGACGGAGGCATAACCTCCATCCCTGGCTCTCCAGAGATCATCAGTCAGCGCGACCAAAGCGGTTTCCGTGCTGTAGCCAGGCCTAAATCCCGACTGGAAGGGATCTAGATAATCGGTTTCCTCCAAGGACCGCCGGAGCTGAAAGGCCAACAGAAGATAACAAAATAACAAAAGAAATGGTGCAAAGACAGTCAAGAAAAGTGAAGAACTGGAGTGCACCTGGACCCGATGAATTACATGGGTTCTGGTTAAAGGAATTTACAAGTGTGCACAAAAGATTGGCATCCCAAATAAACCAGATCTTAAAAACACCTGAAAATGATGAATGGATGACAACTGGAAGGACATTTTTGATCCAAAAAGATAAAAAAAGGAAAGGATCCTGGAAACTATAGGTCAATCACCTGTTTGCCAACAACATACAAACTCCTTACTGGTATCATTGCTAACCAAATTTATGGATACTTGGAAAGAAATAACTTGCTTCCTGTAGAACAGAAAGAATGCTGCAAAAATTCAACTGCTAATTGACAAATTAATCGTAAAGAATTCAAAGAAAAGACGAACCAACCTGTTCATGGCTTGGATAGACTATAAGAAAGCATTTGATTCAGTTCCCCACAGCTGGATCAAGAAATGCCTGAAAATCTTTGGCATCAGCAGCAACATACAAAAAATCATGGAAACTTCAATGAACCTCTGGAAAACGAAGCTTATAGCTAATGAAGAAGTACTGGGTGAAGTTGAAATTAAATAAGGCATTTTCCAGGGCAATTCCCTTTCCCTACCTTTTATACTCTCAATGACAATCATTTTGAAGAAGATGAACTATGGATACGAACTTGCAAAGAAAGGACTAAAAATCTCGCACTTGGTGTACATGGATGATTTGAAGCTGTTTGGTAAAACAAAAGCTGAACTAAATTTATTAATTGAAAGCACAAAAGAATTTAGCCAAGACATTGGTATGCAGTTTGGAATTGACAAATGTGCAACAATGGCAACCAAAGCAGGCAAGATCATAGAAGATGATGGAATAGAACTTGAGAATGAAGAAATGATAAAGGCAGTAAAACCAGAAGAAGCCTGGTTCATTGACATTGCAATACCTGGAGATGCACGGATTGAAGATAAACAGCAAGAAAAAATCACAAAGTACCATTACGTGCAAATTGAGGTTAAGCGACTATGGAAAAAGAAATCATGTGTTGTCCCAATTATAATTGGAACCCTTGGAGCAATACCCAAAGGGCTACCTCTCTATTTGGAAAATTTAAAGTTATCAGACTTGAACATTCTGATTCTACAAAAACCACCCTACTTGGAACAGCTTATATCCTCTGACGTTACCTTAACAGTTTCTAGGTCCTTGGTTAGGACTCGAGCTGTTGAGCTACCAACCAGCCCCAAAGGATGTGAATCTCACCAAAGATTAACCAAGTAGTAGTAGTAGTAGTAGTAACAGTAGTAACAACAACAACAATAAATCTGTTGCAAACTTGTTTAATACATGATTTGGTACTCTTAATTTAAATTATTAACAGACTGCTAAAATAATCAGTTTTTAAAAAACTGCAGAAGAATTTGATCTTATTTTCTAAGTTAATATTTTTGGAAAAAATGTTTATCAGGCAGTTTAACATATATAAATTATAGATAATAAGTAATAAATTAAATATAGCAGAAGAAACTAGAAAAAAGAAACTGTATTAGTTGTTAGAAGTAATAACCATAAGAACTTTGTAAACTCAGATTCAATTAATGCAAATATAATTTGGGTGGGTCTGTTTGATCACATTCATTTGAAGCGAGGATACAGGATGTGTATCACTAATGAGAAAAGCACCTTAACAAATGACTTCAGGAGACTATGATTTGCACTCTCTTCCCTGTTTGTTTATGCTGATTTTTAAAAAGGGTATTTCTTGCCAAATGTTAAATCTGAGAAACAACACGATACTGTATTATTCAACTATCTGAAGATTGTGCAGTTCAGAGGATCAATCATCATATGGCTAAATATATATTCAGAAACCATCTGCTGAAATTCCTGAAATTCAGGAACTAACAAGCTTGAGATATGTCTGACCCAGCGGTGAGTTGCTCCCAGCATTACTGATAGTTCGGTGGGCGCAAAAAAATTGTGCATGCGCAAAATGTTAAAAAAATAAATTTGTGCAATTACGATTGTTCTGTGCATGTGCAGAACTGAAGATCAAGATGGCTGCCCCATAAAAGAACCAGTTTGGAGACATGGCAGACCTGGGTCGCTGCCAGTTTCAGTGACCCAGGCTGCCAAAACACTACCAGTTCATGTGAACCAATCCAAACTGGTAGGAACCCACCTCTGGTCGGACCTGATAAACAGAGCACCCAATAATGCTGATTGCATTTGAATCAGAAGTTGGCCATTTTTAGAGACTGGCAATAATGAAGATGATGAACTCTTTTCTTCTGCAAGGTACTGCAATACTTGCGCATGGAACAATGCATAAGAATTCTTCATTACATAGAGCAGAATCATAGAGCAAATAATTTACTTTCTTTAAAAAAATGGCTAACACCAGTCTACATTGGTGTCCAACATAAACCAATTTATATAGAAATGATGCATCAGGATATCAGGATTTAGTCCCTATTAAAAATTCCTGTTAATGTTTTTTTCTTAGTCTTTGCCCCAAATTTAAGGCAACTTTACTTGAATCCCAAAGATAATAGGTTTGTTGCCATTGTGATGATGATTGTGACCACTCTTTAGTCTTCTATAACTACATTAATGTCAGGAGCTAAAATTGTAGCTAATGCATACTTGGTGAAAAAAGTATATCTGTTAACAGCATTTTAAACTTAGTTTAGGCGGAGCCTCATCTCAGTTTTCTTTCAAACAAACTTAACAAACCAGGCTGAAACTTCCTTAAAAAAATCAAGAGAAGACTCATATTCTCAGATAGATAGAGTAGTTCAACAGCAGCAAACAGACTGCTTCTAGCAAAAAAGCCATTAAGTTATGTCAACCCTGACAGCTCTGCAGCTGCCTTAAGGGCATTACTGCATTAACCAAACGTTAGCTGAGCTGCCTGCTATGCTAGCTGAACATTAAGTTGCATATGCTGATAAGGAAAACAGGAAAGGAAGACACTGTAAAAGCCCCTTGGTTATATATTGATGATGTTCAGCTTATGATTCTGAGGCAAAAAAGCACCTGTTCATTTAATTTCCCTACCAGTTTCAAATCAGAGGTTGGAAACATATGAAATTCCACATACCATGTCCTGTGAAGCTTGTATGCAATGGTTTTTTAAAAGGTGAACAGCCAGATAGTGAAATGTTCACATATCACAGGAATGTTGATATTTGGTGTCTAATTCATTTGCAAACAAGATATGATATAGTCAGCAGATGGGGATTAGTAAACCCTGTTAGGTTTTGTGACCTGATATAATATGAATTACCATGGGAAATCAAGTGAAAAATGAATAGTAGAACAGCCTCAGCAGCAACAATAAAAGTTGTTTTCTGCAATTAATAGTTTAAAAAAAGTTAGATAGTTCTATGGTTGATCAGACATTCAAAGGTGATAGATTAGAGATGGGCTTCCAGAATATACTTTAGCCTTGAAACTCAATTTCAGACAAGTTATTATCAAAAATTGGTCACATAATTTCCTGCCATTTTAAAACCTAATGATAATGATGGTGGTGGTGGTATAAACAGGCTTGTTTTTGGGTTGCCAATTGCAGTGTGGAATTTAGGATCACAGCTCTCTATTGGTTAAAGGGCTACTTCCACAATTAAAATTATCATTTGCTTAATTGGTAAACAAAACAGCTCAATGGTAATATGTGTTGCATATAAATTTAATAATTAAATCATACAATTATTTGTTTTTTTTCTTCAAATTACTGTTAAATATTGAAAAATTGTGAATCTGAAATCAAGAAGGGTGCAGAACAAAGAGAAATTCCACTTCATCTGACTCCAATGTCTGAATAATCTCTCACTGTTGAAGCAATGATAAAAATATTTATTCCAAAGTTATAAGAAAATAAAACAAAGAAAGTAACAGAAAACAGATTAGGTATAAAAACTTTAATGCTTTATAGTCTTCTAGTAATACTGAATTTATGCAACAACAAAAAATCTAGATTGTGGTAAAATAAATCTTTTGGGACATAAAGCAGATTTTTTTTTTTAAAAAAAAAGATAACTGCAGATCAATCATCAAAGTTGATATTTTTGATAAAATATGTGCCAATGATTTTGAATAGTGTTGAAAGTAAATAATGACGGTTAATATGAAGTGGCATATCTATAGATCCTATTTCATATAAATAATTATACGAATGTTTACCACCCTTACAGTCCTAAGCAGGATGAATCTATTAATGTATTTAGAAAAAAATAATATGGATGATCTTCTTGTTCTACCCAGAATACAAACTTATATATATGGGACGTGCAGTCACTAGGGGCAAGGGAGGCGGAGCCTCACCAGTCTCCTCAGGAAAAAGAAAGAAATTTAAATATATTTTTTTAAATAATTAAAGCCAAGATAGTTGCTACCAGATTCCAGCTCACAGTGGCTTAGTGTTAACCAAAGCAGGAGGTGAGAGAACTCGGGGCCTCTTTTCCATAAGGAATTTTTCACCTTCTAAAAGTTAATAGAGTTAAAAGACAAAGAAGTTCAGATGGAAAAGAGGCACTAATTCTCCCGCCTCCTGATTTGGAAGCAGCCAATCATGTCTTCTTGAGCACGCTTACATTGGGTGGGGCGTGCTTCAGAGGAGAGAGGAGTGGGCGAGAAGGAGGGGGCTGCCTCTTTGCGGCAGACCTGGGCGCTTGGCGGCTCCCGTGATGCAAAGTGCCCCACCATCCCCGATGCTGCCGCCCGCTGCCCCGGCCTGCTTCTCCAGGCTCCGCTGCTGGAAGTCCCAGATCGCCTCTGGGGGAAGGCTGGGTGAGAAGTGGAGCGAAGCTTCTCTGCGGCCTCCCGGCGCTGCCCAGAGGCTCTTGCAGGAGCACGTGTCAGCGGCCAGCGGCCTGGAGCGGCCCCGGCTGTGAGACAAGGGAGCACTTAAAGCAGCCGCTGCCGCCACCACCCCTCCTTCACCTGGCGTGGCGGTGGTGGCGGCAGCGGCATACCCAGTAAGGGTATGGCTAGCTGATGAGAGCTAAATAGCTTGAAATAGATCTATACTAGTCTCCCTTTATTTATTTATCAGCACAAATAAAAAAACACAAATATAACAAAGGCAACAGTAAAAATATTGGGTTTCTGTCATGATGGACTCTTGTGACGAGCCGATTGACAGATGATGGAAGCAGTTAGCTTCCTCTCATATATATATATATATATATATATATATATATATATATATATATATATATATATATATATATATATATATATATATATATATATATATATATATATATATATATATATATATATATATATATATATATATATATATAAAAGATTTTTACAACCCCTGGTAAGCCCCAATTATGGGAGGAAGCTAACTGCTTCCATCATCTGTCCTTCGCCTCGTCACAAGAGTCCATCACGACAGAAACCCAATATTTTTACTGTTGCCTTTGTAATATTTGTGTTTTTTTTTTTATTTGTGCTGATAAATAAATAAAGGGAGACTAGTATAGATCTATTTCAAGCTATTTAGCTCTCATCAGCTAGCCATAGCCCAGGTTCAAATCCCAGTAAGGGAATGGCTAGCTGATGAGAGCTAAATAGCTTGAAATAGATCTATACTAGTCTCTCTTTATTTATTTATCAGCACAAATAAAACACACACACACACACACACACATGTATGTATGTATGTATGTATGTATAGTGTCACAACCCCTGGTATGCCCCAATTATGGGAGGAAGCTAACTGCTTCCATTCTCTGTCCATCGGCTCGTCACAAGAGACCATCACGACAGAAACCCAATATTTTTACTGTTGCCTTTGTTACATTTGTGTTGTATTTGTGCTGATAAATAAATAAAGGGAGACTTTTATATGTATGTATGTATGTATGTATGTATGTATGTATGTATGTATGTATGTATGTATTTTGGTTTTATTTCAGTAGATTTCAATTGTTGTTTTCCTAACATATACTATATATCATCATATTCTTCCTTCATATCTGCAAGCAGGATCTTGGGAATTGGATTCAAGGAAGATACTGATATTTTTCTGTCACTACAAATGGTACAGAAACACAAGCTGCTTAGCTGCTTATTTGCTTCATAGATTTCTCTTTTAAAATTAAGGTATAGGGTAGATTTGGGGCTCTTCCAAATAGGTGACTTAAATAACTCTTACTTTCAGTTTTATTAAAGTAATGAAGCAAGAAAAATGCACTTGCAACATTCTTATCTTGAATTTGAAAATTTACATTCTTAATCTTTTTCTAACACTTATTTTTATAGTTCTAGCTCTGTGAGGCTGGAAACTGCCTAAGATACATAGATCTAAAGATCGTCACAGTTTAAAATGTTTTAGATTAGTTAAAAATGAATATAGATCAGTGATAGTTATTTTGTCTAGATGTTTCTTTCCCTGTAATATATGGAGGCACACAGACACACACACACACACACACACACACACATACACACACACACACACTGGTAGAATCCCTAATGACCAGCTGGGTGGACAGGCGATCATGTGACTGGGTGGGCATGGCCAACTAAACAGCATTTACGTCAATGGGTACTTCACCTTAACTGTAACAATGTAATAAGGTTTAACCGGAGTTTATGTAAGCAGAACAATAAAGACTAGGCTAGAAACAACACCAGAATGTTTCCTTCCTGACTTCATTACATGATTAGCCTTGTAAAGTGGAAAAAAACAAAATGAGATTTCTTCCAACAACCGGTTCTCTGGACTGCTTAGAAAGTTAACAACCGGTTCTCCAAAATAGGTGCGGGCGGCTGAATCCCACCATTGCATATATACCAGATAAAAATTTTCTGTCTGTCAGCAGGATAAGTTACCAGAAACAGAACAGCTCATCCTCCCCTGGTATAAAGAATGGGTTCCTATATAGGTTTGACAGGAGAAGCCAACACAAGAAAGATTAAGTTTAAGAATGAACTGATCTCATCTTTCTATACTGTATATGTATATTCCTTCAGAATGTTACTAGTAAAGTTTTTGGATTTATCTCACAGATCTAAGTCATTGTAAGCTTTTCTTGTTGAGACATCAAAAAAAGGACAGTTAAATGGTTGATACAGACTGGTGGAAGTTAAACAGTCACTGTCAGCCTCTGTTTTGCTGCTTGCTTTTTGGCTGCCATTGAAACGGGGAGGGAGGGCATGGTATTTGGGTGAGGGAAATAATCTGTACAGGAGGACTGTTAATTGGGAGTTGTTCTCACCATCTTTTGCACATGTGGCAAGGAGGGGAGTTTCCCGCCAAGGCCAACTGTCCGGCATACCAACCTGATGATGATTTTTGAAGATGTCTCCCACCTGACAGCTGTGGAGAATTGGATTGGACTATGGACTGGGGTTACCAAGGGGAGGGGAATGGGTCATGTATTGATATCTAATGCTTTCGCGCGCTTTTGCTCAGATCCAGCTTTGCTTAGCTTCTATTTACTTATAATCAATAAAAGTACTCTTAATTCTGCAAAATAGAGTTGAGTGGTTTCTTTCTTGGTTAATAAGTGAAGCAGCCTTGACATTAAGCTGGATCTCACTCGCACCCATCCCGGAGCTGACACCTTCCAAGGGGGGTGCACCCAAAACCTGAAGGATGTCCCACCAGGACAGTGATCAAGAAGAAGATATGGGAGCAGCTGCACCCGCCTGCCCTTTGGAGATGGAGCGAATGGCTGGCCTGCATTTGGAAGAATGAGCCATGTGACCCAGATGGACTTGGGAAGTAGAACGGAAAGAGGACCCCGAAGAACCTTTGACAGGGATTACTATGAGGAGACCCAGAAAACCAGTGGCTGACTGACAGGACCCTGAGGAGGAGATTCTTATGATGTCCCAAGCGATGAAACGTTTTGAAGGGGTGTGGGAGAGGCGCCGAGCCCGTGAGAGTGGTATGGAGAGAGAAGCCGATCTCCAGGTAACAGAGGAAAGGTATACAGAAACCTTGGCTGATCCGAGAGAAACTGGAGGGGCTGAAGGGGGAGCTGAACAAGATGACCCAGCGCTGACCCCAACCACAGCGGCTAGAAACATTCCAAGAGGCCCCCCCGCAGACTCCGGATGGCTAAGGTTCCTCCCTTAAGTGTAAAATATGGGGGAGAACCAAAAGATTTAGGGTTCTTCATTGTTCAAGTATGGTGATGAACTGGTTACTGATGAAGCGAAGATAAGAGTTATGATGGCTTTGGAAAATAAAGTGGCGGCATGGATGGTGGGCTTGCATAACGCTGATTCCCCACTATTGAGAGACTATAATGGATTTATGGCCGCTTTGAGAAAATGCTTTGATGATCCCCTCACAGAGCGTAAAGCTAGAATTAAGTTCAAAACTCTTACCCAGGAGAAATGGCCAGTAGCTGATTATATATAAGAATTCTGTGAGCTATCAGCTTTTATGAGGGGTTGGTCTGAAGAAGCATTTTTAGACCATTTCACTGATGGGTTAAACAAAGAGATTTACCAGCATTCTGTGAACCGGAGGCCTCCCCATAGACTGCAGCCCTGGTATGAAGTGGCTGCTGATGTGGAAATTGACCTGGCCAGGCTGAATTACCAGGGAGAGAGTGAGTGAAAAATCCCCACCTGCAAACCCCCCCCCAGGAGCCCCAAAAGGAGGGAAAAGTGGATCTGCAAGCAAACCAAAACCCTTCGTGTGTTTCTGCTGTGGGAAGGAGGGGCATCGCACCATAAATTGCTGCATCAAAATGACCCAAAAGGTTCCCCCTCGGAGAGAGAAAAGGCTGGAAAAACCTCTCAGCAAGAGGAAGGAACCTGCCCTGAAGGGGGAAGAACCTTCTCAGCGTTTCAGCCCTGGTGAGAGGATAGCGGATACCCCTAGCTCTTCGGAAGAAACCGAATCTGACGATGAACGCTGGGTAAGTTCCCGATTGGGACCCATGACTATTCCAGTGGAGCTTAGGGTGCCCTCTTCTAGCTCTTTTAGATTCCGGATGCACACTATGCATTATGAGCCTGGAAATAGTAGAAAAATTAGGATTGAAGCTTAAAACTTTAAAAATTCCAATCGCTTTTTGCCAATTGGATGGTTCTATTGCGAGAGGGAGCCCTGCTCATTTTGTGACTGAGCCTATTGAGATGTGGATGGGAACCCAACAAGAGACTATAAGTTTTATTGTAGCCCCGGGAATGGACCGGCCCCCTATATTGGGATTGCCCTGGTTGCGTAAATGGAACCCGCACATAAATTGGAGGAAGGGTTGGTTGCGCATCCGGTCTGCTACGCCCCCTGAAGAAGAAGAAGGGGTTCCAGAACCAAATAAGACAGACCCCAATCTGGCAGCCAGAGGGCAAGAAAAGATTGAGGGGGAGGGGAAAATCCTGAGAGAGTACTGGGACTTGAAAGATGTTTTCAGTGAGAAGTCTTCAGATAAATTACCCTCACACAGGACCACCGACTGCAGCATTGATATTCTCCCTGGGGTGAAACTCCCTAAACCTCAGATTTATTCAATGACCGCTAGAGAAATGGATGAATTGAGAAAATTCATTGACAAAAATTTGAAAAGGGGATTCATTGAACCCGCTAGACCCTGAGTTGCTGCTCCAGTCTTATTCAGAGAAAAGAAAGATGGCTCCTTTCGTTTGTGTGTGAATTTTAAAAACCTGAATGGGGTATGTGTCCAAAATCTCTACCCTTTGCCGTTAATGAACGACATGCTGGCCCAGCTGGGTAAAGGGAAGATTTTCACAAAGTTAGATCTATGAGAGGCCTATTACCAAGTCAGAATTAAAGAAGGGGATGAGTGGAAAACTGTTCAACTGCCCTCTTGGTTGTTTTCAATTTCGCGTTATGCCATTTCGACTACAGGAGGCGCAAGCCGTTTTCATGCAGTTAATTAATGAAGTTTTGCATGACCACCTTTACAAAGGCGTGATGGTCTATCTTGATGATATCCTTATTTACACGGAAACATGTGAAGAACACGTGAAACTGGTTCGCACAGTACTGAAGAAACTTCATGCAGTGGAACTGTATGCTAAGTTGTCTAAATGCGAATTTCATCAGGAGAAGGTGGATTACCTGGTATATCGCATCTCCCATGAGGGGATAGTGATGGACCCAGCAAAGGTCCAAGCAGTCACTGAATGGGCGGCCCCCCGCACCCCCAAACAGTTGCAAAGTTTCTTAGGTTTTGCTAATTTCTTTCATCAATTTATTCCTTCCTTTGCCAAAATTGCCCTGCCCATTACGAACCTCCTAAAATCAAAGGGGGAGGCAAAACCTAGACTGGGTAAACCCTTAAACTGGACTATGGAATGTCAAGTGGCATTCGAAAAGTTCAAACGGCTTTTTGCAGCTGAACCAGTTTTGAAACACCTGGACATGGATTCACTATTTGTGGTCCAGGCAGATGCTAGCGATGTTGCAGTAGGGGTGGTGCTGCTTCAGGAAAATGCTAATGGAAAGTTGCAACCCTGTGCTTACACCTCTCGAAAGCTAACAGAGACTGAGAGACGATGGGCTATTTGGGAAAAGGAAGCTTTTGTGGTCAGGTGGGCCTTGATGACCTGGCATCATTTTTTGGAAGGGGCTAAACACCCTTTTGAGGTGTGGACTGATCACAAAAATTTGGAGGCATTCAAGACCCCCCGAAAGTTATCCCCCAAACAAATGAGATGTGCGCAACACTTCAATAGATTCAATTTCACTTTGAAGTATATCCCAGGAGGGAGGAATTTTATGGCTGATGCCTTGTCCAGCCTTCCTCAATATAACAGTTCAAAGCTTAGTGTCGTCCAACCAGTCATGCCAGTGAGAAGCCTCGCCGCTCCGGTCGTCGCCAGAAGCCAAACCAGTTCTAATTTGGAAGTCACCTTGTTACAAAACTCAAGGAGGCCCTTGAAGTTGATGAATGGTTTCAACATCATACAGATAAGTGCACTATGAAAGATGGCCTGGCTTGGATTGGAGCTAAATTGTATGTTCCCGCAACTATTAGGGGTCTGGTTCTTCAATGTGTTCATGACTCACGCATGGCTGGACATTTTGGGTTTGTAAAAACCCTGCATCTCATTACAAGACAATTTTGGTGGCCCTCATTGAAAAATGACATTGAATCTTATGTAGCTAGCTCCCCCACATGTGCTACAGCAAAGCGGCCACCAGGGAAACCCCAAGGTTTGCTCCAAGCAGTGGCCCGTCCTGAGGCACCGTGGAAGGAGATATCTATGGATTTCATTGTTGAATTGCCGGAAAGTCAAGGTAATACGGTAATTTGGATCGTTACCGACTTGTTTTCCAAGCAGGTTCATTTTATTCCTTGTTCCAAGATCCCATCTGCTAAATCCTTAGCTAAGTTGTTCATTATTACACATGTATATCGTCTACATGGAGTTCCGGACCGTGTCATCTCGGATGGGAGGTCCAATTTACCTCCTTGTTTTGGAAGGAGTTTTTGAAGTTGATAGGGTCCGCCCAGGGCTTAAGCTCCGCCCACCACCCTCAAACTAATAGGGCCTGTGAGAGGACTAATTCTGTGCTGGAACAGTACCTCTGATGTTTCATCAATTTCCAGCAAGATAATTGGGTGGAATTATTGCCTCATGCTGAGGTGGCATATAACAACTCGGTGCACAGCAGCACCAGATTTACGCCCTTCAAAATAGTGTACGGACATGATTTTGTGCCTATCCCCGAGGTGCCTCGAGAAAAACCACAAGTGCTGTCCCTTTCCAAGTGGAGTGACCAACTCCTAGAGATGTGGCCTTTGGTATACCAAGTGCTGGAGGCGGCACATCAGGCACATAAGAGGCAAGCGGATAAAAAGAGGACAAAGCTGAAGGATTATAAAGTTGGTGATCGTGTATATTTGTCTACCAAGTTTTTCCAGACCTCTCAAAAGTCTAAGAAATTGGGTCCCAAGTATGTTGGCCCGTTCCCGATTGTCAAAGTCATAAACCCTGTGTCAGTACGTCTGGAACTGCCTAAATATCTCAACCGTGTGTACCCGGTATTTCATGTCAATCTTCTGAAGCCGGAACGTATTTCTCCATTGCGCGGGCCTTTGCTAGCTCCACCTGCCCCACTTCTGATTGAGGGTGAGCAGCATTTTGAGGTTAAAGAAATTTTGGACATAGAAACTGCGTTCAGTATCTTGTTTCGTGGAAACACTTTCCTCCCTCTCATGCTGAATGGGTCGATAAGTCCCATGTGTGGGCTCCTCGACTCCTCCATAAATTCTACTCTACCTACCCAGACAAACCTTGACCTCGATTGATTTCTCCTTTTTTCCCTTCCCTTTTTCGTTTATGTTATGTTGTTCGTCTGTTTGTCTGTGTTCTTTTGGTTCTGCAGGGATGATGTCCTTTTTTCTGGAGGAGGGCCGGATGTCAGCCTCTGTTTTGCTGCTTGCTTTTCGGCTGCCATTGAAATGGGGAGGGAGGGCATAGTATTTGGGTGAGGGAAATAATCTGTACAGGAGGACTGTTAATTGGGAGTTGTTCTCACCATCTTCTGCACATGTGGCAAGGAGGGGAGTTTCCCGCCAAGGCTAACTGTCCGGCATACCAACCTGATGATGATTTTTGAAGATGTCTCCCACCTGACAGCTGTGGAGATATTGGATTGGACTATGGACTGGGGTTACCAAGGGGAGGGGAATGGGTCATGTATTGATATCTAATGCTTTCATGCACTTTTGCTCAGATCCAGCTTTGCTTAGCTTCTATTTACTTATAATCAGTAAAAGTACTCTTAATTCTGTAAAATAGAGTTAAGTGGTTTCTTTCTTGGTTAATAAATGAAGCAGTCTTGACAGTCACTTTCATAATAGAGCACTATGAAAGGATTCCTTATCTGTTATTCCCAGCAATGCTGCCAAGCAAGCAAGCTTCTAGTTTTCTGTAGCATGCTTGTAAATGTGTGTTCAGAATAATAATTGTAACTGTACTATTTTTTTGGAGGAAAGAAATAGAATGCCTCTAGATTTCCCCCCCCCATTAATACATAATTAATAATGTTAAAAATAAATGTCCTACTCTCAGCATATGACAACTGTGATGTCTCATTACCTCTTCCATATACTTTCCATGTACAATTTTGCAATGAAGTTTCATATCAATTAGTTGCGATATTCTGTTATTGCCACTTAAAAAAACATGTATAATAATAATTGGTTCCAACGCCTGTATATCATGGACACAAGGCATGATGCCTAGTCCTGGTGGAGAAAGGGAACATTGTAGTAAGCTTAATAAGTAAGGTTAATAATTTAGGAGTGTTAGTACTCAGATTAGATTTATGTCCTGTTTTATGTGCTGGAAATGGGTGAACCAAATAATACACTTCTTGTTTCAGTTTTTAAAGACTAGTAGATTTTTGTGATGCAGGCTGTCACTAATTTAATTCAATATGTTTTTGATATACAGTATGTGTGCCTTGTTTTTAAATTTTCATAAATATAATATATAGCCTATAGAAGGGTAGGAACATTCACCTTAACACACCGTTTTGTAATGGAGGCAACACTATTCACCTTACTGAAACATATAGGCATTTGCCTATGCAAGATGATTAAAGTTGTTTCAACTCCTGTTTCTACATATCTAATATCATGCTTTATTCTATTAGAACAATATGGACCAGAGGAGACAATCAATGAGGATACAAATTTTGCTCCACTCTTTAGAAGTAGGAAAAGCAATTCATCCAAAGTTTGCATAGTCCTAATAACTTAGTGATCAGAATTAAAAAAAAAAAACACAGACCAAAAAGAAGCCATGTGCTGCTCTTTATGGCAGAGACAATGGTTGTGAAGTGGAGAAAATGGGAAGGAATCCCTGCTGGTGCTGCAGTGCTGTAATGTAGTGAAAGTGGTGTTTCATAATCTAAAAGTGAAAGTGGTAAACCATAGTGTCTGCTCTGCCAAGATTTTGGAAAGGATACACACCAGTTGAGTGTAATTATTTAGATGTTCCCCGGAGATGATTCATCTGGAACTTCAAATTGGTCAATGTAGTTAGGAAATTATTTTTTGCAATATGTGTAGAATTATATATATGTAGTGTATAACTGCCAGAAATTAAAGAGTTTACAAACTCAGAGTTTCTCAGGGCAAAGAAAGCAGGAAATAGCAAATCAATATATTTTTGCACCTTCCTGCAAAGTCATTTTCACATTGGCTTCAGGGTTTCTGAACCCAAAATAGTGTTTAAAGGGACATTATGGAAACTATTGATTAGGAAACTTAAAGAAATTTGTAATTAAACATGATAGAAAAAAGACTTTCTTTGACAAAACTAACAAGCCAAACTCACTCTTGTTAATTTTGTTATATTAATATTTAGTTGAGTATATGAAAATTGGCTTATCTGAAATCCAGTGGAGATTAATAGTGACCAATTTCCATGTTGAACAAGAACAAAAACTTCCTCAAAAGTAAAGTATGCTCATGTAGTTAACAAGAAAGAATTGCAGAAGATACTGTATATTCTTGGAAATACATAGTCTTCGCAAATAAAATAAAAAAGTGTGATATTCCAGCAATCACTTTACAAAAATTCTAGAAGTGTGAATATCCTGAATTTGGATTCATATTTTATTAATAAGATGTTATGTTTGTGTAAAAATTAATTTAATGAAACACTGGTCTCAAATCTTCATATCATCTTCAGGGCCCTTAAAAGTTTTGATTTAAAACATCAGTTTAAAGGTAATTAACTGAATCACCTTTTCAAATCATATATTTGAGCTGAACTTATTTGACATATTCAGATGTATCAGTTTCTTTGAATGGTTTGCAAGATGGTTGCATATGCTCAATTAATTAATTGAATAAATTAAAATATCTGTATATAATTGATTCACTGAATCAACTCAGTGGACCCTGGTAATCACCTGATTCACACAACCCTGTGTGTAAGCATCTGAAAATCTAATTTGTTGACTTGGCATTACAGAAAAAAAACCATAGTTCAGTTACCATAAATCATGGCATGACATAACCGCAAACGTCAAAAGCGCGCCGACAACACCGCGGCTCTAAAACCGTGATGTCAAAAGCGCGCCGACAACAGCGCGCCGACAACAGCGCGCCGACAGAAGAGTGATGTAACTTAAGGTAAGGGTTAGGGTTAGGTTTAGGGTTAGGTTTAGGGTAGGTTTAGGGTTAGGTTTAGGGTTAGGTTTAGGGTTAGGTTTAGGGTTATTTTTAGGGTTATGTTACAGCGCGCTTCTGTCGGCGCGCTGTTGTCGGCGCGCTGTTGTCGCACGGTTTTGACGGTGCGGTTTTGTCACCGTGCTTTAGTCACACACGCTTTTGTCGTACGCGCATTTGTGGTGGAACCACCATAAATCATTTATTGAAACAGATATTAGTAGAACAACACAGGAATGCTTTCAGTCCCATACTCTTTAGTAATATTCATTGTGTCTATTAGAACTGGCTTTTTTGCTAATAAAATGGCAGTATTTTATCTTGTAAATAAAAATACCAAGAAATATGATAAGATTTTGCTTGGGATAATGCAAAATTTCCCATCAATTTTTACAAATAATTTTATAATACATAAGAATCTTTACTTGTTAGGTTTGCTAACAAGCTAAATGGGTGTCCTAGATTATATCTTACTATTGCTAATCACTGACACAATATTTTAAATTAAAAAGAACAATGTGTAATAATGCAGTTATTCAGGATCAGTGTAAAGTGTATAGAATATTATGACTCGTCATTCTTGGTGAGATTTAGTTGATAAAGCAAATGTTTTGCATGCAGAGATAGCTGTAAACAGCTTACAACACAGCTATGTAAGCCTGACTTTAATGATTTAACAAGAGATGCTTTATATTTGCCATTGTGCATTGCAAAAAACACTAATAATTTGGAAAGCAATTGAGGTGAAATTCCTATGCAAGGAGAATAGATAAAGAAATGAAAAATAAAGATGATAAAGGAACAAATAATGCTACAACAAATGTTATAACATACCATATCTGTCCATTTGATTATGATATCATCACCTACTGTGATATGAGCAATATTTTTCTGATTGAGGTCAGAGACAAATCTAACGAATCATATCATAAAGTGGTGTGACTTTCTCAGGTAAGAGAATTGAAGATTTCTCCAAGTTTTCCGAACTAACCAGTGCAGAGGTCTCCTGTGTTGTTGAAGTTGCAGTGTATCAACAAAAGTATATATTCTTTCCTATAGTATAGAGTTACAATATTGCTTTATCCCAACATGTTAAACATATGATTATACTTATATTATTGATCTAGTGCCAAGTAATTTGTTTTCATATTGACAAAATATACTAAATAATTTATTCCAGCATTAGATGCATCAGCCTTCTGATGTAGTAGCTTTCACAGCCACATGTTACAACTGGATGCTTTTGTATTTCAATATTTTGTCATAAACTTTCTCCCATGTAGCAATCATTGTTTTATTTTATGGCTACCATTGTTATCTTAGTCAATTTTTGAGCATTGGTAAATGAAATCTGTTTCCAACTTAACTTCCTTGAGTCGTCTTCCGTTCCTTCCATTCCTTTCCCTTTCCTCCCCTTCCCTTCATTTCATCAGCTTTTTTGAGGCTGTTTTTTCTTCTTTTTTCTACCTTCCTTTTGTCCAGAATTTTTCACAATTTAGATGCATATAAATTAAACAAATAAAATTATAATATTCAAACTTAGCACATTAGTTTCTAATTTTGAATCTTTTAGTTGTTTTATACTCCAGTCTAAATATTGTTTTCTGGCTATAAACATTCTTCAATATGCAGATGAGGTAGATTGCTACACCCATGTTCTTCACTTTTTTGTATTATTATAAACTAAATCTCTTTCTCTTATCATTTAGTAGTTATCTTCAGTTTCTTTTCACTGCTTAGATGCAACTCCTTGTTTCTTCTTACTGTTGCCTGAAATTAAGCATTTAATTAGGACAAATTTTCCTATACTTTAGGAAAAATATGTATTATTAATTTATTAGTCAATCAAATGCATGTGGTATTCCATCTCATGAAAACAACTGCGAGCAAAGTGCAACAAATTTGAGTTTGTGTTGTCAATCCACTGCTGTCCATGTACAGACTCATTGGCAGAAGGGGGTTACCATAAAGATTGGATTTTCTGCCAGAATTGCTATGTCTTATAAACTGAGGTCAAATGTTCATGGTTCCACCCACTCCCATGTGCAATGTCAATATTAGTGACAAACAGATCTCTTGATTTGCCTTTATCTCTGTCACTTTTTTAAACAAAAACTTCACTAATTTTTATTCTATTGAAAAATATTAAGTCTTAATAGAAAAAGAAAAGGAACAAAATTGTCATTCATCTGTCTGGATAAATTCACATATAGATAATAATTTTGTACCATATTAAAGAGGAGGAATCTGAAAACTTAAAAAAAACCTTTAAATTATATTTCACTCTCTTCCAATTATGCAGAAATCTCTAAATTTTAGTTAAATTCTAATTAAAAATATAGGTAGTTTATCAGAGATACTTTTTCATACTTATTTGTAGAACTAGACCAGGACTCAGTAAGTACTTCAGACACAAGGTATCATTAAACAATTTACATAACGGTGCAAGTTTCAAAAAGATATATAAATGGTCAAATCGTCCTAAGATTTTGATAGCCTCACTGTATAATCTTGGATTATCTATATAAGAACACTGAAATCTTACATGATTTAACTTTCACAAAATATTACAATCTCTTAAAATATGGTTTAAAATATTTGCTTCTTGAAAAGGTACCTGTGCCTTTAGATGCCATTTTGTTGTTCCCTTTGGGATTATCTGTGCTGCAATACATATAGTATCTATTGAGCAACAAATTGCTTCTCACCAAATGCCTGATTCTTTTTAACTGGAGTTGGTGCAGTCTGATCTGAAATCTTCCACACATAAAGCAAATGGTTTGCAAAGATTTATTTTCTATACCAAATGCAACAAAGTCCAGCACATTTTCATGTGACAAATCAATCTTCTGAACAAAATTGTGTGTTTTATGAATCTTCTAATACTTTTTTAAAAATGTCTGTCATATTCAGGGGAGCCTCAAAGGAACAGTAACTGATGTTTATTTATAAGTCATGCTGGTTTAACTAATCACATTTTAATTTTAATGCATTTTGCAATTTCATATTTATTGTACACAAATAGGAATTTTATGAGCATATTTCCATGTTATTAATGTTTAGTGTGTTGACTTCCCTCTAGAGTCTGACCCTGTGGAACACAAATATCAAATAAATAGAAACAAATTAAAATCTGATAGGTCTCGCGAGTCCCCCTTGCTGAGCAAATAAAATGGCCTGTTTTCCCATCACTCAATGAATCTTCTAAACTGATTAAAATAAAAGATTTCCTGCAAAGTTGTATTTTCATTTTTCTGGCATGAATCAGTGATAAATGATTCTCTTCTCAGACTTAACAGTTTGTATGCTGGAATTTCTGTTTCTAATATGTTTGTATGCTGTGAAATTCCATTATTTTTAGTGATACCAGATCAGGAGCTTATAAGAGGCTCTAAGAAAAAGTTTCGCAAGGTTTTCTTCCAGAATATGATGGAATATACTTTTAAAAAGTATATTCTTTGAAACTATTTTAAGTAAAATCTATGGCTAGTTTGCATAAAGGAGAGTAATGAAAAGCAGAATGGGACAATTTGCCACAGCCAACTCATATGGCCACCTCACCACTGCCAATTTTCCATGGTCAACTCACTAGAGCCAACGTGCCATGGGACAACTTGCCACAGGCAACTCACCATGAGTCAATTCACTGTAGGCCAAATTAACAATTCAATTTAATTATTTAAAATATATTTTGCATCCTTTTTTAAATGATTCCATTCCACCATTTATTGTAACTCTTGTTCCTCAGTGAATTGTCCTGCAGCAAGTTGGCCATGAAGAGTTGTCCCACAGTGAGTTGGCCATGTCAAGTTGGGTGTGGTGAGATGGCCATGGTGAGTTGACTGCAGACCCAACCAAAAAAAAAAAAAAAAACACAGACAGTAAATGTTGACAGAAAAAGAGAGTTTCAATCTGATCTCCCAAAATAAATCATTTTGAATCATCCTATTTCTCTATGTGTGAAAGAGACCATATACCAGAATTCTAGGATGAAAAACTGAAGTTGCATAAAGACTAGACTGGAGCATATAGCATTGGTTTAAATGGAGAAACAAGCTTCTGAGCCTATCAACAGTACTTTTTCTTTATAATCCGCAATTACATGAAATAAACATATAAGATTAATAAAAACCATAAAGCAGAAGAAAGTTGCAGCAAAAGTCTTCTAATAAAACCAGGAGTAAAAATAATTGTGAAAGTCCTAGGGCTATTATTAAAGATATCCAACCACAACATTTTTTGTGTGTTAGAGGAAAGTTGGCTTCTCCTCAATCCTTGACAGGAGATAACAGTGAGATATTGTGAAAACCATGCTCCATACGAATAGGCTCTCTAAAATGTGTCAATCCTAGAGCAGCCACTTTCACAATGTTAGAATATTGTCAGAGCATGTATAGTATTGCAACCCAGGATTCCACTTACATCTGTTTGCCTGTGCCTGTATTTCTAGCCAGGAGAAATAGTACAAATATTACAGGATTACAAGTCACAAGCAGAGACAAACGGAGACATATTATTAAAGTATGTCAGCTGTTGAATTGAGAAAGGGAATTCCATGAAGTAGCAATAGAGATGTATTACCGCCTTCAACAATTTAATTAGCTGTTTGGTCAATTCAAGGTAATTCTCTTGGAGGCAGAATAAAAAAGAACAGCTTGAATTACTAGCAACAATAGATATTTTTTGTCATCAACATTGGCATATTTTATGATTCTCTGGATTTTCATACACAAAATGAGTCTGGAGATTTGAAATATGATATTGTTCTCCTAGGAGTACTCACAAACTTTTCAGGACTATTCACAAATTTCAGAGTGAAGTGAAAGATTGAAAAACTGTCTTTGCCCTGTATTAATTTCTACTGGATTGAATTTGATTTGTAATCAGATACCCTGTGTGATATTATGTTTTCTAATTGTCAAGCTTGAAGCACACTTATGCTGTTGCCACCTTTATGGTTTCTCAACTTGCCAAAGAATCAGCGGGGAGTGAAGGCTGAGATGGAATGCCGGCTCCAGACTTCAAGAGGCAGAGCCGTGAGAGTCAAGGACAGGTGTTTTCCTGGCAGGTGTTTTCCAAGATCAGAGACTTTACCTCAGGGGTGGGTTTCAACTGGTTTGCGGCGGTCCCCGCGAACCGGTTGGTCGGTGAACCCGGAAGTAAGTAACTTCCGGGAACGGCGAAGGGCCCACCCACCCGCCCGCGTTCCTTACTCGGTTTTGATGAGTTCTGCGCTTCCACGCATGCGCAGGAAGCATACAGCGCCTGCGCGATCCTCCAGGAGCAGCTGGAGCATCGCACAGACGTTAGTACTTTAAGTATGTGAGTTCGTGTGGAAATTAGGTAGAGCTGGTTTTGCTTTCATCAGTGTCGAAAGGATGTACTCAATAAAATTTTGCATTCAGACATTGGAAATTCTTGAATGTGCTTGCTTTGGTTGGATTTGTCAGTTGGAACATTGACAATAATACTGGGAATTCTTTCCAAGTAAAGATACTGACATATTTCAAATTGTCCACCATACTTCATCCACAAAACTTAAGAATAATTATAATAATTCTAATTTTATGAAATTTGTATTTTATAATTTTAGATGGCTTTCACATGTGTCTGCAATTTGATATTAAATATATCAAATATAAATATAAATATGTATTTATAGGCAACCAAAAGTTTTGTAGTAACCTAATGATGAACCTTTATTACATTATCAACTCTGTAAACCACAATTCCTCACATGACATAAGAAATTTTAAATATGTAATTAAGTGTGTAAAATTTGTTTCATAAAAAAAGTATAATACACTATGGATTTTTCTTAAAATAATGTATTAAATATATAATATATATTTATAATATACTATATAAAATATATACATTTTATTAGAAAATAATTATTAAAAGAACAAATTCCCAGTCATCTGATGCTTTTGATTTCTCTTAAGGCCTGATTTTTATAAGGATAGAGTTTATCCAATCATGTATTTCTATCGATGATATATAACATACACTTTAAGTTTTGACTACTAAGATTCAAAATGTTTGAAAACTAGAAAAAGGTTAATTTATCCCCTGTAAAATTATCATAGCAAAATATGAAATTTCATATTAGAAAGTGGGAAGGGGAGAAAATTAATAGCTTTTTTTGCAAAATAATTTTTCTCTTCATTTTTTTTTAATCTGTTGCTTAGAAAACATCAGATCTAGGAAGATTCACAGGACTTACGTTTACATGGAAACTTTGAGACTGATTTATCTCCAGATCAAGTTAATAATGGTCTTGTAAAGTAATATTTTTCTAATTATTATTTTTTTCACAAGAATCTCCCTCATCTTGGAATAATTGAGACAACTTGTTGTGAATTAGATTGCATGTGCCACCTGTGTCAAATTGTTGTTTTTCTTTAAAATGCCTAGTGCTAGTCAAAATTAGCTTTGTTGTAATGGAACAACCTGTTTTTATTGAGATACCACATGAAAGCAATTATAGAAAGAATTATAAACATTATTTAAAATAGCTTTTATACAACTACAAAAAGAAGAAGAAATAAGAGGAAATGGGAAATAAACAAAAAAAATTACAAGAAAGAACAATAATAATAATTGTAAATTACATAAAGTAATATTAATCAGAATTCAAACTTGTGCAGTCTTAGCACACAGAAATATGCAATCCAATTTTTTCCATTATATTGCTGAAGGGTCAATTCAAACATATTTGAATAAGAGATTATTCCAAAATTGATAGATATTTTACTTCTGTAGTCTGGTATATATTGCAGATCAAAGTTGAATACTTATGGAAAAAGAAATACATTATTATACCTTTAGTAATTGGAATCTAAAGGACTTCCTCAGTATCTGGATATATTGAATTTATCAAACCTGAACACCCTAATTAAAAAAAATGACTATATTTTTAGATACTACTTTAATAGGTCCTTAGTTGGGACTTGAATTATTAAGATCACACCAGTCTTAGTCAGTGAATCTAACTAGTTTACTCACACATAACAACAACAAAATCAATAATAATATCAATATCAATATCAATAATAATAATAATAATAATAATAAGTAGTAGTAGTAGTAGTAGTAGTAGTAGTAGTAGTAGTAGTAGTAGTAGTAAATCTATTTTTTTAAAAAAAACAGCAAAGCAATACTCTAATACTACCTATTAGGAAATTAGGATATTTGAGGTTTTTTAGGGCCATTCCCAGTTTGCTTTAAGAAATACCTAATCTTTCAATCCCATGTATGGAATATGGTAGCTCATTCTTATTTTCTAAAAGTTGTGCAAGAAGTATTTCCCAGAGCAATTTCAAGTATGGTTAAAAGCTGGAGAATCTTCAGGACCAATGAAGTTTGTATTTAAAGGTGAAGAGTCTAAAGGATAAAATCAAAAAATTCAATGTTTAATTTTTGATAAATGCTTAAAATCAATAATCTCATCCTCTGAATGAAAGTATGCATTTGTTCCTTTATTTGTTCCCCTCCTGAAGATAGCATCTTTGGATCCAGCCGTCCTTAACAATTACCGTCCAGTCTCCAACCTCCCCTTTGTGGGGAAGATTGTTGAGAAGGTGGTGGCCTTTCAGCTCCAGCGGGCCTTGGAGGAAGCTAGCTATCTTGACCCATTCCAGTCCGGCTTCAGGCCTGGTTACAGCACAGAAACCGCTTTGGTCGCATTGACCGATGACCTCTGGAGAGCCAGGGATGGAGGCCATGCCTCCATCCTAGTTCTCCTTGACCTCTCAGCGGCTTTCAATACCATCGACCATGGTATCCTTCTGCGACGACTGCGAGAGGTGGGGGTGGGAGGCACTGTTTTGCAGTGGTTCTCCTCTTACCTCTCGAACAGGTCGCAGTCGGTGTTAGTTGGGGGGCAGAGATCGAACCCTAGGCCCCTAACATATGGGGTGCCGCAGGGTTCGGTCCTGTCTCCCCTACTTTTCAACATCTACATGAAACCGCTGGGCGAGATCATTCGGCGGCATGGGATAAAATACCATCAGTATGCGGACGATACCCAGCTGTATCTGTCCGCCCCGTGCCAACTCAATGAAGCGGTGGACGTGATGAACCAGGGACTTGAAGCTGTTAGGGACTGGATGAGGGCTAACAAACTCGTGCTCAACCCGGATAAGACCGAGTGGCTGTTGTGTTTCCCTCCCGCCAATTTGGCAAGTACTCCATCGCTCAGGTTGGGGGGTCAAACATTATACCCCTCAGACAGGGTCCGCAACTTGGGAGTCCTCCTGGACCCACAGCTGACTCTCGAACACCATTTGTCAGCTGTGACCAGGGGGGCATTTGCCCAGGTTCGCCTGGTGCACCAGTTGCGCCCCTACCTGAATCGGGAGGCTCTCACAACAGTCACTCGTGCCCTTGTGACCTCTAGGCTGGAGTACTGCAATGTGCTCTACATGGGGCTGCCCTTGAGGAGTATTTGGCGACTTCAGCTAGTCCAGAATGCGGCCGCATGAGCGATTGTGGGTGCACCTCGCTTCACCCACGTAACACCTATCCTCCGCGAGCTGCACTGGCTACCTGTCGATCTCCGGATATGCTTCAAGGTGCTACTTGCCACCCATAAAGCCCTCCATGGTAGTGGATCTGGGTACTTGAGAGACTGCCTACTGCCAATCACCTCCATTCGACCAATTAGATCTCACCGATTAGGCCTCCTCCGAGTTCCATCCGCCGATCAATGTCGACTGGCGACCACGCGGAGGAGAGCCTTCTCGGTGGCAGCTCCGACCCTATGGAACGATCTCCCCATGGAGATCCGTACCCTCACCACCCTCCAGACCTTCCGCACAGCCCTTAAAAACTGGCTTTCCTGTCAGGCCTGGGGCTAAAGATTGCAACCCGCCCGAATGGTATGAATGTTGTGTTTTAATGATGTTTGTTCTATATGTTAAAGGTTTGTCCCCCCCCCCCTTTTTAAGTTGTGAGCTGCCCTGAGTCCCCCCAGGGAAAAGGGCGGCATATAAATAAACTTAAATACAAATACAAATACAAATTTATTTATTTTTTTAAAAAATAAACTTCTCAATAGCCAAAGCTGTCTTGTAAATTTGCAATAAAACACTTCAAAAGATTTGAATAAATATATATACTGTATGTATGTATGTATGTAAATTTGCAATAAAACACTTCAAAAGATTTGAATAAATATATATACTGTAGGTAGGTAGGTAGGTAGGTAGGTAGGTAGGTAGGTAGATAGATAGATAGATAGATAGATAGATAGATAGATAGATAGATAGATAGATAGATAGATAGATAGATAGATAGATAGATAGATAGATGATGGATGATGGATGATGGATGATGGATGATGGATGATGGATGATGGATGATGGATGATGGATGATGGATGATGGATGATGGATGATGGATGATGGATGATGGATGATGGATGATGGATGATGGATGATGGATGATGGATGATGGATGATGGATGATGGATGATGGATGATGGATGATGGATGATGGATGATGGATGATGGATGATGGATGATGGATGATGGATGATGGATGATGGATGATGGATGGATGGATGGATGGATGGATGGATGGATGGATGGATGGATGGATAGATAGATAGATAGATAGATAGATAGATAGATAGATAGATAGATAGATAGATAGGTATTTGTTTTCTGAGCTTTTCGCCAGTGTTAGTATGTAGATCTTTGGTTATTTGGGTTTTCTCCCACGTAAAATTGGAAGTGTCTTGGCGACGTTTCGACGAAGTCTCATTTGTCATCTTCAGGCTTGTTTGCTCGGCTTGGTGCTTCCAGGAGCAATGTGAGATTTCGGCTGTTTCTTCCTTTTAACTTCCAGTGGGGGTTTGAGCTGATTGGGTGGGAGCTTGGCTGTGTTCTGATTGGGTGGAGGTGTGTTCTGATTGGTTGGGGATTTGTGTTTCATGTAAGGATAGGAGGGGTTTAAAGTGGTTAATGGTGCAGTTGCGGTCTGGCTTCTGGTCCTTGGTCATGCCTCATCATCAGTGTGGGTTTTAGTCTGCTTTCTGTGTGGATGTTTGGTGGAGACCAAACCAAGCCACACAGGATGTCTCCACCAAACATCCACACAGAAAGCAGACTAAAACCCACACTGATGATGAGGCACAACCTGTAGAAGAAGAATAAGTGCACGCATTGAAGAACACAAAAACACAATCAGAAAAGAGGAACCAACTTCTTCCCTGGTCCAACACCTTAAAGCCACAGGACATAAAATTGACTTTAAAAAGACCAGAACTATTGCCAAGGCTGAACATTTTAACAACAGAATAATCAGAGAAGCCATCGAGATAGAAAAATGCCCACACAGCATGAACAGGTGGGACGATACCTCCCGCCTGCCAGCCATTTGGAAGCCCGCCCTTATTGACAAATGAGTCCCTAACATGAGGAATGACACAAGGCCCACACTCACAATAGCCACACAGGATGTCATACATACATACATACATACATACATACATACATACATACATATGTATATGTATATCAGGGACGTGCAGTCACTAGAGGCAGGGGAGGCAGGGCCTCACCAGTCTCCTGAGGGAAAGGAAAGAATTTTAAAGATTTTTTAAAAAATAATTAAAGCCAGGGTAGTTGCTACCAGATTCCAAGTCACAGTGGCTTGGTGTCTGCTCAGTGTTAACTATGGGAGGAGGCCAGAAAACTCCTTTGCTGCAGACCCGGGTCTTGGCAGCTCCCGTAATGCAAAGTGCCCTACCGGGCACTTTGCATCGTGGGAGCCACCAAGCGTCGACATTCCTGCTGCCCCGGCCTGCAGCCAGCCCAGCACCGAGTGGGGGGGAGGAGGAGGAGGAGGAGGAGGAGGAGGAGGAGGAGGAGGAGGAGGAGGAGGAGAGTGGTGAGTGCCTGTGTTGGCCGACCGGCCAGGCAGGGAGCAGGTCGGACGGGGGGTGGGTGGGCTGCCGACAGCAGCTTGGGTGTCCCAGCACCGTCTGAGCTGAAGAAAGTGGAGGATTGTTCGTTGGAGGAGGCGGGGGGGCAAGGTGGTGGAGCGCGACGGTGGCAAGAAGCAGCTTGGATGGAGCCGGGACACCCAAGTTGCTGTTGGCAGCGACAGGGGCCACCTGAACGGCCATAATCCCCCCTCCCCAGCCAGCCAGCCCCCAGCCCACCCACCCCCCACCTGACCTGCTCCCCGCCTGGCCGGCTGGCCGGCACAAAAACTCACCGCTCTTCTCCTCCTCGTCCTCCTCCTCCTCGTCCTCCTCCTCCTCCCCCTCCCCGCTCGGTGCTAGGCTGGCTGCAGGCCGGGGCAGCAGGATTGTTTGTTGGAGGAGGCGGGGGGCAAGGCGGTGGAGCGCAATGGCAGCGAGAAGCAGGGAGGTGACACATGGCTGGATCCAGGCGGTCGTGACCGCCTCCCTTCGGGAGGGGCACTTCCCCGCCGTACTTAAAACGGCGGTGGTGAGACCCCTCCTGAAGAAACCATCCTTGGATCCAGCCATTTTAAACAACTTTCGTCCTGTCTCCAACCTCCCCTTTATCGGGAAGGTTGTTGAGAAGGTGGTGGCCTTCCAGCTTCAACGGGCCTTGGAGGAAGCTAGTTATCTTGACCCCTTCCAGTCCGGCTTCAGACCTGGTTACAGCACAGAAACCGCTTTGGTCGCATTGACCGATGATCTCTGGAGGGCCAGAGATGGAGGCTATGCATCCATCCTGGTTCTCCTTGACCTCTCAGCGGCTTTCGATACCATCGACCATGGTATCCTTCTGCGACGACTGCGGGAGGTGGGAGTGGGAGGCACTGTTTTACAGTGGTTCTCCTCCTACCTCTCGGACAGGTCGCAGTCGGTGTTGGTCGGGGGGCAGAGATCGTCCCTGAGGCCCCTAACATGTGGGGTGCCACAGGGTTCGGTCTTATCCCCCCTACTATTTAACATTTACATGAAACCACTGGGCGAGATCATTCGGAGGCACGGGATAAAATACCACCAATATGCGGACGATACGCAACTGTATCTGTCCGCCCCGTGCCAACTCAATGAAGCGGTGGACGTGATGAACCAGGGTCTAGAGGCCGTTAGGAACTGGATGAGTGCTAACAAACTGGTACTCAACCCGGACAAGACCGAGTGGCTGTTGTGCTTCCCTCCCAATAATTTGGCTAATGTACCAACACTTAGGCTGGGGGGTCAAATTTTACACCCCTCAGATAGGGTCCGCAACTTAGGAGTCCTCCTGGACCCACAGCTGACTTTTGACCACCAGCTGTCAGCTGTGACCAGGGGGGCATTTGCCCAGGTTCGCCTGGTCCGCCAGTTGCGGCCCTACCTAGACCGGGAGGCTCTCACAACAGTCACTCGAGCCCTTGTGATCTCTAGGCTGGAATACTGCAATGGGCTCTACATGGGGTTGCCCTTGAAGTGCATCCGGCGACTACAGTTAGTCCAGAATGCAGCCGCGCGAGTGATAGTGGGCGCACCGCGGTTCACCCACGTTACACCTGTCCTCCGCGAGCTGCACTGGCTACCTGTTGGTCTCCGGGTGCGCTTCAGGGTACTGATGACCACCTTTAAAGCACTCCATGGTAGTGGATCTGGGTACTTGAGAGACCGCCTCCTGCCGATTACCTCCCTTCGACCAATTCGATCGCACAGACTGGGCCTCCTCCGAATCCCATCTGCCAGTCAATGCCGACTGGCGACCACACGGAGGAGAGCCTTTTCTGTTGCAGCTCCGACCCTGTGGAACGATCTCCCCGCTGAGATCCGTACCCTCACCACCGTCCAGACCTTCCGCGCAGCCCTCAAGATCTGGCTCTCCCAGCAGGCCTGGGGATAGGTTCCTAATTCACCCGCCCGAGTGTTTGATTGTTGAACGAAAGTTGTGTTTTACTATTTTTTTTTCTTTGTTCACATTTTGTTTTGTTTTTGATGTTGCACTTCCCTCCCTTGTGATTGTAAGCCGCCCTGAGTCCCCTCAGGGAAAAGGGCGGCCTATAAATTTTAATAAATTCAAATTCAAATTCAAATTCAAATTCAGCTTGGATGGAGCCGGAACACCCAAGCTGCTGGCGGTGGGGGCCATCTGAGTGGCAATGATCCCAGCTCTGATGCTCCTCGGCGGTGCCCAGGGTCAGCTTCGAGGTTAGCGCTCCATTCTGACGAGGCTACGGGGAATCCCGAAGGGTTGAACCCCGGGCCTCTGCCCAACCGCTGTGGCCAGAGTGGCGACGGTCAAGCCCTTTGCCCTGGTCACCTAATCCGTGAGGATGGGTCCGCGTCTTGAGGACCGCAGTCCGGGAATTCCTCTCCTCAATCCCCCCTCCTGGGCCCTTAAGTTGGAGACCCGCATGCTTGGTTCGTCGAGGGTGTGGGGAAACAGAGCTAAAGGGGAGGGAGGTCAGCATGCCTGAGTCAGTGGGGCGCGATGCTCCGGTGGCGGAGGAGAAACACCTTCGATTTCTTCGCGTGGTTTTTCCCCCCAGCTCAGTCGGGGAAGGTGGAAAAGCTCCCTGGAGTCCTTGCTACCCATTGCTTCGATTCGCTTTTCCCCACCCCAACTTTGCCCACCCGCGAACTGGAGTGATTCTGCTCTCCTAAGTACATTTGTCAGGTTGCAATTGTGGATTTCCATGCTCCTTTCTCCGTAGAAAGTCAGACACTGACTTTCAGTGGCCCGAGTCTTTTGGAATGTTCTTTTGGAATGTCAGCGGGGACAGAGGAGGTGGGGGGGTGAGGCAGCAGAGCGCGGCAGCAGCGAGAAGCAACGCCCCCACCACTGTGTCCGACAGGTGTCTCACGTTTATGTCCGCCATAAACGCGAGATGGACACAGCGGCGGGGACGTTGCTTCTCGCCGCTGCTGCACTCTTGCCTCACCAACGGTAACCCTCACCGCACATCACTGATGTATATATATATGTAGTACAACAGCGGTGGGTTCCAGATCCCGTTCCAACCTGTGCTCTTGGCTGTTGGAACGGGCCCAGAGTCATCCACATGGGCACGTGCAGCATGTTTCTTACTGTCCAGTGACCCCTCTGTGAGCCTCCACGATGTTCCAGCTGCTCAGCAGAGCATCATGCAGGCACTGTACACACTGCATGTGTGCACAGAAGCACTGAAGACTTTAAAGACAAGTAAGGAGCGAGGGTGGGTTGGTGGGCCCTCTGGAGCACTGTACTGGAACAGCGCCCAGTGCTCCGGGCAGGCTCCAGTACACCTGTACCGTGGTGTACTGCCTGCAACCCGCCACTGTAGTACAACAAAATCAAACACAGTGAATGTAAAATAAAAATACCATGCAAATTAGATAACAGCTAGGCTGACATCAACATCTGAAACTATATAAATTAAGATACAACCAACTCAATTTTAAAACTAATTTAAAAGTCTGAGATAGGCCTTCATCTAGGTCAGGGTTCAGCAACTTTAAACATTCAAAGAGCTACAAAGGTCCTAACCAGAAGCCCACCATTCAATTCTGGAGCTGACAGGAAGTCCGGTTCCCCCACCATAGAGTCCCCTCCTAGTGCGGCATCCTTTTTCATCTACGTGTCCTAACTGAAAGCCCTATCATTTGTGGAGCTGACCAGCAACAGGAAGCTGCTGCAGAGGGATGGAAGAGCCACCTGCTGCTCCAGAGCTGCGGGTTGCTGACCCCTGATCTAGGGTCAAAATGACATTAATGTATCTCTGAGTGGAAATTCTATAAATGGGGTGCCACTACAAATAAATTTCATGGAGAAAGCTTTGTAGATGAATATTACCATTTTATCACTCTGCATGTACATTAATTATATGAATATATGAAACATAGTCCTCTTCACAAGGAATTAGTATCTATTAATAAGTTGAATTCTCCAGCCATTTATAGGTTTATGTACAAAGTACTGAACATTTAGATTAATCTCTGACATACAAAGCTGTCCATAATTCTTTAGTCTTCAAGACTAGATGCATTGATTCTATAAACTGAAAGTTCAGATAAGCTTTTAAAAAACCCATTAACACAGGCAACTGGATGGGCTTAAGGCTGACACTGACAAAGTAAAGGGTTTCACAGTAGTGCTGCATCAGATTGATTCAAGTGTCAGATGTTTAACACCATCAAATGAGGCAATATTACATAAAATTGATGGAACAAACCCCAGTTTAATTCATTTGGGTGTCAAGACTGGCAAGTGGCTACTCATAAGCTTCTGAAGTACTATGGTCTTTAGAAAACACTGAAGTTGGTGAGAGCCAGACGTGCAGCTGAAATGAAGACATCCAATGAGACAAAATCATACAAATAGTTTTAGAGACACAAAAGCATCTAACAGGCTAAAGAACAAAAGTTGTACTGAAAAGTGGCTATTGGGAAAAAAGGAAAGTTAGGAAGCTTAATAAATTGATTTCAAACAGATATTTTTCTAAATTTCCCATCACTATGCATTAACTATCGTAATTCTCCAAATATTTCAGTTCTTGGCCATTGTATTATGTTGAATATATGCATAGGAAATTGTAAATCATTAGCTTTTTGTTGCTGTTGCTGGTTTGTTTTTGGTAAAATACTAATTGAACTAAGAAGTATTTAAAGATGAATGTGGAAATAGAATGGAATTCTTGGTAAAAAACATGTTAATGCTAGATGGACTTATAGTTATATAAGGTAGTTATCTGTCCTCATCCAGAGTGATGGGCTTTTGTGGGCTGGGAGAATGTGTTTTACACACTGCCTGGATCCCACATGTGTGCACATCGGTGTAGATAGAGCTTCGCCGGTGTGGCCCAGTTCCTGGTAGGCTGAGGACCATTGGCAGTCTGCAACCCAGGGGTTGGGGACCCCTCTGCTGGAGGATAGATCTATCTTTACTATTAATAGGATATTTATTTTGTGACCCCTGATTTTTTAAAATTCTGATAATAAATGTGTTTTTCTTTTGTGAAGCTGATGTTACATATATTTGGTTATTAAGATAGACATCCTTTTGTAATTTTAGACAGGGAAGGGACGAGAAGGGGAGGGGAGGGGCAGGGAAGGGAAATCATGCACCAATGCTTTTTGAACAGATTGATTAATCACTACAAATAATTATTGGCTTCTATAATTAGATTTAACAAGAAATTTTAGAATGCTTACAATCATCATACTTACTTTAATTAACAAATATTTTGTTCTCCTCCTTGTCTACTTATCAAAAATGATTCTATTTAATACAGAATATCTTCTTTATCTGCCCTTCTGACAAATCAAGCGCGCACACACATACACATACACACACACACACACACACACACACATATAGTGTGTGTGTGTGTGTGTGTGTGTGTGTGTGTGTGTGTGTGTGTGTGTTTGTACATAATATATTATCAAGTAAAAAGATGAGAATCTGTTTGCATTTTTGTAGAACTTGATTACTTGGCCATGATATGTGATGGTTATTTGAATTCCTTTCTTTAGCAAGAGAAGAGGCTGAAATCGATGCTTTGCCCTTCTTCCCTTTTGCATGTACATGTATCAAAAGAAGTGATGAATTGTTTGAACAGAGCATCTGAATGATAAACAAGTCTGGATTTTGCAGTTGGCTGGGAAAAAGAAGCTTTAGGGAGCTAAAGGACTGCTGCTTGCTTTGGAAGATTTTTGTTTTATGCACGCATAACCTTGTGTGGATGGAGGGTTATATTCAATCTTATGTGCCAGCAGCCACATTCAAAAAGTAGACGTTGTTAATATAAATATGGCCAAGAAAACAAGTGGGCAAGGTGAAGATGAGGGGAGGGGAAGAGGAATAAATTCTACTGTAATATTAAATATGCCTCCGGTCATCCAAAAAGGGACATGACAGCATATTTGGATATATTTTTATGCCATTATTTCTAAATACTTATTCTTAAATTTTAAAATAAATCAATCATATCTCTCTCTCCCCCTCTCCCCCTCTCCCTCTCATCTATTTATCTCTGTTTCTTTCTATCTCTCCATTTCTGTCTCTCTTTTTCCATTTATCCATTCATCTATCCTATATGTTCAACAATTGAAAACTATGAAAACATTTAAGGGATAAAGTTTGGGTACAAGCTCATTGCTACCACACCTAACCCTATATAATCATACAAGACGCATTGAATAAATAAGATTGTACTGCATTTCTCCATTACTCCTTCTTAACATGCCACAAAAATTGAAATGACATTGCCCTTAGGGTAGTGAAAGAGGTATGAACAAAACAGCAGAATTTAGTATTCACCTGATTCACATATGGATGGAGTTTATGGAAAATATTTATCTGTGAATAATTGTGTTTTATGTTTTTATGCTTTTATACTTAATAAATACAATATAACACACACACGCGCACACACGCACACACACACACACACACACACACATGCATAAATACACCAACATGTGCTGACTAAATATTTTCTAGCAACTCAGGATTGAACTTATCAATGTGATTATATATTTATACATTCATTAATGACATACATTACAGTAAGAGCTATTGGAAAACTGCATTAGAATCAAAGCCACTGCAATCAAATAGCAACAAAATACATATATACTTTTAAACAAAATCTGACCATTGGAAAAAATCATCTTGTATCTAGTGCAATAAATCTTATATGTCATTGTGCATATATCTAACAATCATGTCTATTTTCTTGTATGCTGAAAACAGAAAACATCGACATGTAGGAGAGGAAGCAAATTGTTTCTATTGCATTGCTTTTCTATTCTATACCATTTCAGCTTTAAATCCCTGGAGGTATTAAACATAAAGCCAGAAACAGGATAAACAAATTCAAAGGTGGATAAAGCACAAGAATAACACCCTAAAACAGCTTCTTAAATAACTGAGCTTTCATCTCCACAGAAGGGTTATGTCTGGGGAATCAGTTATTTCATTGTGAATTTGCAGGGGTTTTTTTTTCATTTCATTACTAACGGGGTGTCAGCTTTTATGACAGTCAGAAGAAAATGTGTGTGTGTGTGTTTTGTGATTTGTGTGCATGTGTATGTTTGTGCATTCCACAGAGAGCAAGAATATAGAGAAAAACATCAAGTTATCAGTTAAGTTTGTGACAGGAAAACTATCAGGGTTAAAATGCTAAAAAGCAGTACTTTGATCAAAATGGCTACTGACACTGTTGCTTTTCATATGATATTGCAACCATCCTCCATTTGATATTTAGCATGTATAACACAGATCTGTGTGATATTTTCTGGTATTTCTTTTAGTACCTTTCACACATGATAAGCCAGCTTAATGAGTTAGGCATCACCCTAACATCTTTCACCACTTCTGGAAAATAATCAATGGTGCTTATATTCAGGTGTCACAGAAACAGGTTATCTGCTGCCGTTGACATCTGAGATTGCAAACTTAGACATTTTATGTCACTTGGACTGTTTTGCATGTGTGAACTTTCTTTTCCAAAGCTTTAATTTTTGGCTTGGGAACATTTTTCAAGCTTCATACATGGCATTGGTCTCAAATTTTAAAATGATATTAATACTTTTTCTTTGAAGCAATAAAACTAAAATATGTTCTGAGTTCACCATAGATCCCATTTCCATTTCTTGGGCCCATTGATTTTAATGAGGAAAAATGAACAAAAGCATATAATAATTGAATGTTGATCTTAAATAAATATATTTTTTCCAAAGCTTCTGAGAAACTATGGCTATAGTTCATTACTTTTTTGTTGATGAGAACCTTTTAAATGAAACATAAACATATTTTACACATTATTTTTTTAAAATATACACAATAATAAGTACCAATGAGATGCCCAGTCCTTCTACAATCACTTCCTACTGATAACCTGATGATTTATCCCAGATAAACTTCAAACTAGGAATTTCATGTAATGTGCTCTCTTTCTGCCATATTCTGCTTGATCTGTACTAAATTTACAGATCTGGTGGGAATATTTCACACATATCCAGTAGAATGGTGCAGGAATTGTGGATTTTATAAAAAATAGAATTTTCAGAAAAACGGCAAGAACTTAGATCATATAATGAATGTTCACATCTGCCTTCATAATGGCATTTCAAATTTGCCCTGTTTAAACTGGGAGTCTGTAGTTTGTAGATGATTTAACTACCTTGAATAGACACACTAGTTAAATTCCCACAAATTAAAATGTTTTGCTTGTTGTAGTTTTTTTAAAAATATTCAGGTATGTTTTTACTATCATAGTTTTACAGCATTTGATGTTTGGTAAACTTAAAATAATACTTAAATGTCTTAAAGGGTAGTCTGTTCAATCTGGAGAGAAGAAATTCTTACTTCCCTGGAAATGTGACAACCGATATAATCTTTTCCAACTAACAGATGTTATTAAAAGATGTAAGCTTTTGTGAGTTGCAGCTCACAGGATATATTTTTGCCACCGTCTAACACGGTTCCCCTCCTATAATGTTGACAACTGATATATATCACTGAATTATGTGAACATGACAAGACAAATATCTGCATAAGGTTAAAATGCAATTGTTTTGCATCTTGCAGTAGAAGGTGGCAATAAACTCGCACAAAATCTTGGATACACTTAAAATGCTTAGAGTCAAACTCAGCTAGGCAGATTGCCAGCTGGAAATGGCATGCTTCTAGCTTTAATATTTAAGAACAACTAGGAGGAAATTGTTGACAGATAACAAACAGAGACTCTGAATAGGGAATATGCCTCAACCAAAACTTTTATTTATTGCAGTCTTCTGGGAAGATATTGAAATGCGTTATCTGTCCATCATGACTTGAAAATTGCTTAGCATCATAGTGCAATAAAGTAACAGGTCACCTCTGCTATGAGGAAGGTGTTAGATGTGCTTTGCTGACAGTAACTGATTGACATGAGAGGTGGGGTTGGGACAGCATGGCAGGCATATTCATGAGTGATCACGGTGATTCTCACGGAGAGAAGAAGTTCTCTTCTTTGACGTCATTATCATTTAGGGCCTTACCTTACAGAATATATTGACTCTTATGGGGCATTTTGAAGCAAGGATGGTCCTTAGTTCTCTCTGAGATATTTACCTATCCAAGTTAGGCAACATCATCAGTGCTAGCAATGTTATCTAGTTTGGGTAATGAAATGTTCTGCCAGAAAACAACAATCTTAGAAACTACCAAGGACCCCTCATTTCAACCCTGAGCTAGAAATATTCTTCTTTATTGATTTTGAAGCCAATGCTTGAATAGCTTAAGAATGGGGGTAGAAACAGGATACAGGCAAAAACTGTTATAATTAAAAGATATTATGAGGTTTTTTTCCTTAATAGTTTATTTATTTACATACTTTAATACTTGTAAACTTGCATATAAACTTGCATTGTAAACTTGCATAATGTTATCTTACAGGACATGAGTGACATAAAAATAATTTAAAAAATCTAAGCTTAAAAACAATGCATTGTAAGTACACTAATTTAAGGTGCAATGCATCTTTACACAGTAGGTGAAAAAAAAACACAAAACCAAAATCGATTTTGGGAAGAGGGATGGAATAATGGGTGGGATCTCTATATACAGCAATTGTCTTCCCAAGGCCCTTTGGAATGCCCAGGTTGTAATAATTTCTCAAAATGATTTAAGATGTAAGTATAGACATGATTTTGAATACATGAAATTAATATGAATATAAGGGAATATTAGGGCAGGGATGGTAGGCATGCTGGTGTGCTTATACACACCCCTAAAAAAGCTCTTAGGAATGGGGTGAGGTTGACAGTAGATAGTCTAAGGTTAAAGTTTTGGGGATCTGGGGAAAAAACCACAGGGTCAGGTAGTGCATTCCATGCATTGACAACTCTGTTACTGGACACTGTCATATTTTTTTGCAATCAAGTTTGAAATGGTTTACCACAAGTTTTTATCTATTACGAGCTTGTGTGTTGTTGTGGTTGAAGCTAAAGTATTCATTGACAGATAGGACATTGTAGCAGATATTTGTATGTACTATGCCTAGGTTGGATCGAAGATGGCGAAGTTCTAAATTGTCTAAGCCCAAAATTTCAAGTCTGTTAGCATTTTTTTTCTTTCCAAGATGGCGGTGCGCTTAGACACTGCAGCTTTGAGCTCTTGGTGTCATGGTGGAGTTAGGCCCAAACTAGTCGGAGTTACTAAAGATTGGACCTTGACTATCTAGGTCCTATTACCAGTGACTTCCACCAGTCTCATAATATACCGAGTGACATAGTAAGACTGCCAGGCTCTCCGTGGATCATTGTTGGGCCTAGGAGGTAGCGAAGAGAGTGGAAGCAGAAGTGGAGATGCAGATCTGGTTTGCTAGTTCGGTTGTGGAAGCAGCCTCACAGACCAGCATTACCAAGCATTTTTCTAACCAACTCTAGATCCTTTGTCCACAAAACTGATGAAGTAGAGCTATGGATGCCAGTGAATAAGCTCATTCGTGACTGCTATGTGATGATCACCACAGAGACCTGGCTTTATCCACTTGTACCAGATGCATCAGTGGAGCTAACTAACCACACCACACTGTCAGGCCTGCATTTATATTCCTTTTAGAATTTTGGTCTGCCACACTTTCTCTTATTTCATTATGCTGTTTCTTTAAGTATAGTCAATGGGAGGTGGGATTAGAAGGAGTAGGATTTTGGAATGTATTGTTTTTCATTCTTTGCTAGAAGGTCATCCTTTGTCTCCGCACTTTCACACCTGACTGGAAGAAGCTGGGCATGGACACCAGCGTGGAAGAAGGAGATTGGACCATGTGATGGACTGTGGGTGTGGGGACAAGATCATGAACTTTTAACTGGGTGGGATTCTGATGTAACTTCTAGAGTTGGAATCCCCACAGCTATGTGCCAACATGCCTGCTTTATTAAATTGGAACTTTAAGCGTAGTTTTGCCTTCGATTCTGATTTGATTCTACATGGTATTTGGCACACTGACATCATTCCAACTCTGTGTTCAAAATAATCACCAGCACCCCTCCCTCGCGGGGGGGCTGGTGAGGTTTGCTGTTTCTCCAATGCTGAACCACACCGGTCAGCATAAAACAATTAGGAGAAAGCCTTTTGAGATAAGAAGCTGAGATGAGATGTTCCTCTGCAAATCTGCAAAGGTAAAAGCAGTTTCGCTTTTAAAAATTTATTGCCGTTGGCAAGAAGCCCAGCCTGTGGGGGATACAAAGAAGTGGAATGGAGGAACTTATTTTCCACGTGGAGAATAAATGGTATGAAGATCTGATGAATGGAGATTCCAGCCACCCTCATGCAGTTAGCTCTAATGGAGATCCCGGACCATTCCGGACAACTAAATGTGAGTGCATACTACTACTCCTTCCCCCCAGCCAAGGCTTGGAAAAAACCCTGGAGTGGAGATTTTGACTCCTTCCAAATGGGGATAATTGAAATGAGCCAATGCTCTTGTTGAATACTAGCGGGGGAAATACAAGCGCGGGAATAGAACTCCCTTTCTGATTGGTTCCCGGGCTGAGCCGGTTCAATCCTCGCCCTGATAGGTCGAGCTACTCGACGCCCCATTGGCTCCTCGTTCAAACCCGGGGGTATAAATGTTTGGCGCGAACCACGCCACGTTGAATCGTAGTTACTCTGTTCTCAATAAAGGTTGCTGTTTGCATACCCGCTTGTCGCGTCCTTCCCTTCGCTCCAAGATGCAAAACTGGCGACGAGGGTGGGATTCCGATTCCCGCGACCACGGAGAAGAACGAGCCAGCTGCCACCGCGTCTGAACCAGCGCGAACGCTACCCTCAGGCTGAGAACTCCGGCAGCGAACGCAAAATTTTCTCCGCCCTCTTCCTCCCTCTCTCTGGCTCCACACCACGATGGCATCATCGCTTCCTCCTTTCGCGCCATTTGGAGCCGCCGGAGAATCATGGGACGGCTTCATGGAGCATTTTGAGTGCTACTTAATCGCGTCGAGAAACCAGGCACAGACTGACGAGGAGAAATGCAGCTTCTTCTTATCCTGCTGTGAGCCTTCCATGTTCGCCTCTGTGAGAGCCCTGGCCGCCCCGAGGCCAGCCTACAAACTTGGGTGGGACGAGCTGATGTCCAGGCTGAGGAACCACTACGCTCCCTCACCCTCTCTGATCGCACGCCGCTTCACTTTTCGCCGCCGAGTGCAGAAGCCCAACGAATCCATCAGCCAGTTCCTAGAGGCTTTGCGCACAGTGGCCGCCCAGTGCGATTTTGCAGACCTGGAGGAGAACCTCGTGGAGCAGTTTGTATGCGGGGTCCGCGACGACCATTTGCGCAGCCGCATGCTCCGGAATCACAAAATTACCTTGTTGCAAGCCGTGGAGACCGCGCGAGCCGCGGAGCTCTCCGAACAATCCACGGCCGACATCGAACGCCTCCAGCTGAACCCCCCCGCGCAAACCGCCGCGGGGCCTTCCACCCAGACGAACCTTGTCGACGACCTCTCTCCTGCTGAAGACGAGGAGGAGGAAACCGTCGGACAAATGAGGACGCAGCCGAAGCGGAGGCCACACCAGCAACCACCGACGCCCGCTCAGCCAGCCTCAAACGCACCTTGCCGCGGATGCGGCGGCCGCCACAGCCGCGCATCCTGCCCGTTCCGTTCCGCCGTCTGCCGCCGCTGCCGAGGAGAAGGACACCTCGCCAGGGTCTGCCGGGCTCTCGTGCCAGCCCCATCGTTTATGCAGCCCAGCGATCAGCGCCAGGCACCGCAACGCCGCCAACAGTCACGTCCTGCGAGGCGAGCTGAGGACTGCCACTCAACCTACCAGCCCTCCAGCGCCGACTGCGTGGTCTACCAGGCGTCCCACGTTCCCGCCGGCGATCGCAAAATCAGCACCGCCGTCCGACTCGAAGGTCAGCTTTGTCGAATGGAGGTGGACTCCGGGTCTTCCCGCTCTCTCCTATCTTGGGCCTTGTTTTCCCGCCTTTGTCCCGGGGTTCCCCAGAGCAAATTGCGCCCTGTCGGGGTCTCCCTCCTAGACTACCAGGGAAATGGGATTCCCACGGCAGGAATATTCCACATCCAGGTGGAATACGGGGATTTTAAGGGGAAACTCCCAGTTCTAATCGTCAGGAACGACCTGCCCGCTCTCCTTGGGTTGGATTGGTTTTCCGCCTTGGGCCTCACCATAGAGGGGGTGCACAGGGTAGTCCCCCTCACCGTAGATAGCGTTCTAGATGAGTTCGCAGATGTGTTCGATGGGAAATTAGGCTGTTATAAGGGCACCCCCATTTCCCTCTGCCTCGATCCCCAGGTCGCTCCCATTAGGCTGAAAGCACGCAGGGTCCCCTTCGCATTGAGAGCTAAGGTAGACGCTGAACTTGATAAGCTTATAGAGCAGGGGGTAATCGAGCCCGTAGATCACGCCCGTTGGGAAACCCCCATAGTCCTCCCGGTCAAACCCGACGGATCGGTGAGAATATGTGCCGACTATAAGTCGACCATCAATTTGGCCCTGCAGGCAAATCCATATCCGGTTCCCGTAGTGCAACACCTACTCCACTCCTTAGGGCAGGGCCGCATTTTCGCCAAGCTAGATATGGCACAGGCCTACCAGCAGCTTCCCGTAGACGACGATGCGGCTACAGCCCAGACCATCGTCACCCACCGCGGGGCCTTCCATTGCCGCCGCCTCCAATTCGGCGTTTCGGTTGCCCCGGGGATTTTCCAGAGCCTCATGGAGCGGTTGCTCCACGGGCTCCCAGGCGTCGTTCCCTACTTCGACGACGTCCTGGTCGCAGCCCCCAGCCACTCGGAACTCCTGAAAATACTGCGGGAGGTTCTCACACGTTTTAGGGAGGCAGGACTGAAACTAAAGCGCAGCAAATGCGAAATTGCTGTTCCCAAGGTAGAATTCTTGGGGTTCCTCATTGATGCCCAAGGCATCCACCCCACTCCTTCCAAAGTCGCCGCCATCAAAAACGCACCCGCACCCACCTCTAGGGCGGAATTGCAGGCGTTCCTGGGGCTTTTAAACTTCTACGCCCCGTTTATCCCCCACAAGGCGTCACTAGCTGAGCCGCTACACCGATTGCTTGACCGGTCAGCGGCCTGGCAATGGGGTAGCCGTGAAGCGCACGCGTTCGCGGCTATAAAAGACATTTTGACCTCGTCGGCAGTCCTAATTCAATATAGCGATAGGATGCCCCTAGTTCTGACTTGCGACGCCTCTCCCTATGGCATAGGGGCGGTCCTGAGCCATGCCCTCCCGAACGGCTCAGAGGCCCCCATAGCTTTCTATTCCCGGACACTCTCCTCCACGGAGCGGAACTACAGCCAAATCGATAAGGAAGCCCTGGCTGCAGTGTCCGGCATTAAGCAGTTCCATGACTACCTCTATGGTAGGAATTTCACCCTTATCACGGATCACAAGCCCCTCCTGGGGCTACTGGCAGGCGACAAGCCAACCCCCCCCCATTTTGTCTCCCCGCATGACACGCTGGACGGAGTTCCTAACGGCGTATTCGTATACACTGTTATACCGTCCGGGCAAGCAGCTAGGGCACGCAGATGCCCTGAGCCGTTGCCCTCTGCCAGAGACGGACACAGCCCACGTGCCCGCGCTCTCTATTCTGTCCATCGCTGAATCCGACCTCCCCGTCTCTGCCGCGGACGTCGCAGCCTGCACAAAGGCTGACCCCGTCCTATCCCAAGTAGCTTCATGGGTTTTGAGGGGTTGGCCCGCGGAAAAGGTAGCGGAAGAATTCCGACCATTTAAAGCACGACAAGCCGAACTCGCCCTTCACGGGGGTTGTCTTGTCTGGGGGGATAGGGTAGTAATTCCCACAGCCCTGCGGGCACGAATCCTGCCCGCACTCCACAAAAACCACCCAGGCATAGCGCGAATGAAAGCCTTAGCCCGTAGCTATGTGTGGTGGCCCTTGCTAGATTCGGAAATTGCAGACTACGTAGGCCGATGCAGGATCTGCCAAAGCTCTAGGCCGAATTCCCCCACAGCCGCCCCTCGTGAGTGGGAAATCCCTAGAGGCCCATGGTCCCGTTTACACATTGACTTCGCCGGCCCCTTCCACGGCCGAAACTTCATGATAGTAGTCGATGCTTACTCCAAGTGGGTGGAGCTGGTAATCATGACCACCACCACAGCAGAGAGTACAGTGAGGGCCCTTCGTAAGATGTTCGCCACACATGGGTTACCGGATGTGATAGTCTCCGACAACGGGCCCCAGTTTACCTCCACCACGTTCCAAGAATTCCTGGCCGAACAAGGAATCAGACACGCAGCCACAGCCCCTTATCACCCAGCTAGTAACGGCCGGGCGGAGCGCGCAGTTCGCTCAGCCAAAGAAGCCTTGGGCCGCATGGACCAGGGCGACTGGCAAGAAAGAGTGGCGGCTTACCTCTTGAGCCAGCACTCCATACCCTGCCCAACGACTAATAAAAGTCCCGCGGAGCTCTTGATGGGTAGGAGATTGCGAACCCCCCTAGACAGGCTCCATCCACTTTACGCAGGGGATCTGCCGAGCAACCTGGGGGCCCTTCCTTCCCACGCATTTAAGTTAGGGGATCCTGTATGGGCCCGCTCCTTTTCTGGGGATCCACGGTGGGTGCCCGCAACCATCACAGCCCTGACTGGCCCCTGTTCCTTCAGGGTCGGCCTGGCCGACGGAACACAATGGAGGCGCCACGTGGACCAGTTAAGGCGACGCCTCCCCGCGGAAACAGACGGCCCGAACCTCTCAGACAACCGCTCTCAGCATGAGCCACCCTCGAGGACCTTCCCCCCAACGGACCGCCTCCCCCCGGGAAACAGGGGACAAGCCGATACGAACTTTTCGGACAGACGCGCCTCACCAGGCTACTCTTTTCCCCGAAGCCCTTATCGAGACTCTGAACCTACACCCCAACCAGACTGCACGGGGCCACTGTCGGACACTCCTGTTGCCACGGAGACGCCACCCCGGGCAAACGGACATCGGGCACCGGACCCCGGGCCAGCGCCACCTCTGGGGACCGCGTCGCAGATTCACCGCCCCACCACGGACACACCTCCGCCGGCGTTTTCCCCCCCGACGACAACCGCCGGGGAGCCACGAAGGTCGGGGCGAGAACGTCACCGTCCCACATACTTGCAAGACTATGTTTGCCCTTCCTAAGGAACTCTTTGACTAGGGGGGGAGGGGTGTTGAATACTAGCGGGGGAAATACAAGCGCGGGAATAGAACTCCCTTTCTGATTGGTTCCCGGGCTGAGCCGGTTCAATCCTCGCCCTGATAGGTCGAGCTACTCGACGCCCCATTGGCTCCTCGTTCAAACCCGGGGGTATAAATGTTTGGCGCGAACCACGCCACGTTGAATCGTAGTTACTCTGTTCTCAATAAAGGTTGCTGTTTGCATACCCGCTTGTCGCGTCCTTCCCTTCGCTCCAAGATGCAAAAGCCCTGCAACTGAGTTGAAGACAGAATCCCTAGCAAGATGGGATTTTCAACCCAGCCAGCAAGAAGGGATTTGGCAAACATCCTCCACTTACTAGCCACCAGAAATTTGGCTGCAGCTAGTGGATGAAACACCACTAAATTGGGTTTTCTTCCCAGAGTATGGATGGTTAAGATGCCAGTGGGCACCTCCAGGACCATCAACATGGGAAAGTTCCCCAAGCCAGCAGAGGGGCCCTTGGGCCAGAAATCCTCCAAGCCAGCAGAGAGGCCCTTGGCAAATAAAACCCTCTAACCAGCCATCATTGGGTGAACTGCAACCTGTGAATCCAGGGACGTGCACTCACTAGAGGCAGGGGAGGCAGGGCCTCACCAGTTTCCTGAAGAAAAAGAAAGAATTTTAAAGATTTTTTTAAAAAATAATTAAAGTCAAGCTAGTTGCTACCAGAGTCCAACTCACAGTGACTTGGAGTCTGCTTAGTGCTAACTGTAGGGGGAGGCCAGAGAACTATGGGCCTCCTTTGCATAAGGAATTTTTCACCTTTTAACAGTTAAGCAAGGGTTAAAAAGCAAAAAAATTAGTATGCAAATGAGGCCCTTAGTTCTCTGGCGTCCTCCTGCAGAGGGCACGTGGTGACTCTAGGAACAACTATCCTAGCCTGCCTGGCCCTGGAGCCTGGCTAGACCAAATCTGGAATTTTGGCGCAGCTGGAAGGTATGTGGGTCAGAGGGACGGGACAGGGGGGAGGAATTCAATTTATTTGTAATGTAATTGTAATTTGTTTTGTGTGTGTGTGTGTGTGTGTGTGTGTGTGTGTGTTTTATTTTTTAAAGTGCCTTCCGGGCCGAGTGAAGCAACAACCTTCGAACAGGAAAGCATACAGCTTGTTAGAGAGGTAGATTTTAAGGGGGGTTTGAAACAATAGCAATCTTACAAGCTCAAAGTTGGCACATTAATACAAAGTTTCTGTACAGGCTCCAAGCCATCTTGTTTCATTTCCATATTCAACATAATCAGCTAGGAAAAGTTGTTAGATCAAATCAGAGAAAAGAACAGACTTTCTCTGGTCTGAATAGATTTGTACTTGATGAAACTCCTGTTAATAAAGGATCGTGATGTGCATTGTGAAGGCAGAACTGCCGCAGATCAGCTGCAGCTTGGGGAAAGCCAGGGCTTGTGAGTTTGCCAACCGTGTGTGTGTGTGTGTGTGTGTGTGTCACGTTGGGGCAGCGCCAAATGCAGAGTCTGTCCCTCCGACAACCTAGATGGAAAAGGATGGGGGGGAACGGAAAAACAAGAGGCGGTTTGAGCCCAATCTAACGGGTTGTGAGGACAAGAAGGAGAGTCACTTGTTCCTTTAATTTGCTCTGTTTCCTCCCCACTCCATAATTGGCAAACCGCATCTTCACAAGCCAGGACCACATGGTTCTCTCGGGGAGAGAGAGAGGGAGAGAGAGAGGAGGGTGCCTTTGGAAAGGGGGCTGCTGATGCAGAAATCCTCCCTCCCATCTCTCAGGTCTCTTTCCCCACCCCATCCCTCCACTCCCCCCCAAAATCCACCCTCTGCCTCACCAAGCCGCCGCGATGTCCTCAGAGAAAACAGGTGAAGAAGCGCCCTGGAGGCATGGGGGGTGGAGTGGGAAAAACATGCGGGGGAGGGAATCGCGTGTGCGTGCATGTGCCACGGAAGACCCCCATCTCCACCCACCCTCTCCAAGTCCGGGAGGGGGGTGGGGTAAACCAGCCTGAGCGCGTGGGGCTAGCAAAAATGCCACACGTGTAATTCCCACGCAAGCCTGGAGGTGCATTGGTGAGGGAGGAGAGACAACCTAGCTGGAACCCACCCACACTAATAACTGAACTGGTGAAGTTACAAGTGGGCTGCCACTGCGAGCTTCTCAGATTTATTGTTGCTCCAGAGATGCCGGAGAAAATAATCTTGGGGCTTGCATGGCTTGACAAGTGGAAACCTATGATAAAGTGGGAAGACGGTGGTAGGAAATTGATGATTGTGGATGAGCCAATACCACCGATGGAGAAAAAGGGCCAGCAAGGGATGATTGAATCCATGACCCCCGAAACTGAAGCAGAGACAAAAACCCCAGCTGTCCAACAAGAACCCAAAAACTTGTTGGGGGATGTTTTCTCGAGAAAACCGCAGCATGATAGTAATGGAAGCCAGGATAAGCTGATGACAGCTATGAGATTGGCGCTCCCAACAGACCAGTCTGGACTGCTACAATGAGTGGCCATCCCTAACAGACCATGGGAAGAGGTCGCAATGGACTTCATCGTGCAACTCCCAGACAGCAGTGGAAACAGAGTAATCTGGACAGTTATGGACTTGGTTTCTAAGCAGGCGCACTTCTTCGCTTGCTCAGAGTTGCAAAAAATGTTTGTGAAACACATTTATCGCCTGCATGGATTGCCCAAGAGGATCATTTCAGACCACAGAGTCCAGTTCACAGCCAAGTTCTGGAGCCAGGTCCTGAGATCCATCGGGTCCACACAAGAACTGAGCTCAGAGGTTCTTCCCAGCATGAACATCGCAGCAGAGAGAGTCAATGCGGTAGTGGAACAATACATCCGGTGTTTTGTGGACTATCAGCAAGACAACTGGTCAGACTTGCTACCCTTCGCTGAAGTGGCATACAACAATGCAAGTCACAGCAGCACTGGATTTACTCCTTTCCAGATTACCAGTGGCACAGAATTTGTTCCCATGCCTGAGCTGCCTAGAGAACTTCCCTCTTCCATGTCTTTGAATGAATGGATGGACATACTAAAGAAAGATTGGGAGAATATGAAGAAGGCTCTAGCAGATGCAACAGAAGCCTACCAGAAGCAAGCTGAGAACCATTGCTCGCTCCAGTACCCCTTTCATGTGGGGGACAAAGTTTTTGTGTCTACCAAATACTTAAGATTAGGAATGCCTAGCAAAGAATTTGGTCCAAAATTTCTAGGTCCATTCCCTATAGTGATGATAGTTAACCCATTTACAGTTCAGCTCAGTCTACCCAGAAGTCTAGGGAAATTTGGCCCGGAATTTCATTGTAGCTTGTTGAAACCAGTAAATGGGTCTAGCATAAGAGCATCCACCAAAACTTTCTCTCCTCCTTTAGAGATAGAAGGGGAAACACCATCTATAGTGATAGGAGGGGAACCACAATCTGAGGTGGAAAAGATTGTAGACTCTAGGTTGAATAGGGGTCGCTTGCAGTATTTAGTGCGATGGAAGGGCTACCCTTTGTCTGAAGCCACTTGGGTGAAAAGTTGGAACTTAAAAGTGGAAACGTTAGTAGAACAATTCCACGACAAGTGTCCCAATAAGCCAAAGGGTCCCCTAGGGGTGGAAGTAGGTGGTTAATTTTTTATATGTTAACTTTTATGTTGTTCTCTTTTCAGGAAATGTTTTTCTTCTGAGGAGAGGCCGCCTGTCAGGCCTGCATTTATATTCCTTTTAGAATTTTGGCCTGCTACACTTTCTCTTATTTCATTTTTTGCAATCATGGTATTTGGAATGCTGACATACACACTGCTTTGACAGAAACAGCAACTCTGGTAAAAGCAAAGGTGGAGGACTTTGTATTTACACATATAATAACTGGTGTATTAACAGTAGAATTGCTTTTACACGCTGCTCTGCAGATGTGGAATTCTTAACTGTCATTTGTCAGCCATTTTATTTACCTAGGGAGATTTCTGTTATAGTTATAACTGCTGTCTATATTCCACCTGATGAAAATGTTAGCGTAGTGCTCTCTAAGTTACAGGACGCCATCAAGCGGTAGCAGAAAATTTACTCTGAGGGCATTTTTGTCGTGGCTGGGGATTTTAATCTAAAGTCTGTTCTCCCTAAGTTTGTGCAGTATGTGCAGTGTATCACCAGAGTTAAAAATACTTTAGATCATATTATTCAAACTTAAGACAGGCATATAGAGCAATCCCCCTCTCCCATCTGGGTATGTCTGACCACATCTCTCTGCTACTGTGCCCAAAGCATATCCCCCTTAGAAAAAAGATACAACCAGTCTTGAAAACTGTCAAAATCTGGCCAGAGGAAAAACTCTGCTAGTTGCAGGGCTGCTTTGAGACTACCGAATGGAGTATATTCGAACATTTGGAGCTGCAAGAATTCACTGACACTGTACACTCATACATTAAAACATGCACAGACAATGTAATAGTGAATAAGCGCATCAGAGTTTACAGTAATCGTCAGCAGAGGTACAATCACTTGCGAGAGCGCAAAATGTTCTAGGTAGGGAAAACACAGGTGGACAAACTGAGGCGAGCCAGGACTTCAAAATGCTAACAGTTTTTAATGCTAACAGGTTTCCCACATGGCACATCACAACACCTGCATCTCAGCTGAATGGCAACAGCTGAGCCCTGTTTGACAGCTCTTTATATATACCAGCTGTCAAACAGGTAACCAATCAGGAGTGAGGACAGTGCCCCCTAGTCAATGGATCAGAGGGAAAACTACAGAACGTAGCACTCCTTCTCACCTAGAATCTTCCAAGTAGCCAGGACGGTGCCGGACTCGCCCTGATCTTCTCAGTGTGCTTTCGGAAGCCGTAGTAGGTAGTTGGCTCATCGGAGCTACTGGATTAACTAGAGAGTGCACCCTTTTTTCCCCCGATGACGTCTTTGTTACCTTGGAACTCGGAAACGCTGGAATGTCACTGGGAAGAGCAGATAAGGTTTTCCTATAATAGCGTTGAACCTCTCGGGGGAAGAAGAGCGAGATCGTAAATTCAGTTCGCTAGTCTTGGCTGGGATGGTCTGCAGGCTTAGCTGACATGGGTGCTGCACCGCCATGTTTGGGGGAAACTTGCCTGGCCCTTAATTGATTGATATGGCATCTCCAAACCCTTCCATCCTCTATTTCTACTATGTAAGAGCAGGGTCCGGTGATTTGTTTAACTATGCCAGGCAACCACAGGAGATGGACAGTGTAATTTCTGGCATAGACTGGTGCTTCCACAGTGAACCCCCTAAGCTGTCTATGAGAGTCCAGGGGCCTTTCAGACGCATACTCCGGGTGCAGATGGTCCAAAGTGGTTCTTATTCGTCTACCCATTAACAACTCAGCTGGGCTTTTGTTGGTTGTGGTGCATGGGGTGGCATGGTGTCACAATAAGTATTGTCAATGTCTTCCTGCCAGTTCATGGGGCCAAACCTCCCTAAAGCCTCCTTGGTTGTGCAGACCACTTGTTCCACCAGGGCATTCGTCATGGGGTTGAATGGGGCTATGAAAGCGTGGCAGATTCCCAAGCGGGTGAAGAAAGTGGCCATTAGGGAGGCTGTAAATTGGGGCCCATTATCAGACACAATCAAATCAGGCAACCCATGGGTAGCAAACAACCACCATAATACCCAGATAATGACTGGGGCTGTGGGTCAAACTTACTTTGACCCACTTTGAAAATGCATCGACAAGTACAAGAAAAGTCTGGCCTTTAAAAGGACCCACTAGGTCAATATGTACCCAGGACCAAGGAGCCCCTGGATGTTCCCACTTTTGAATCGGGACTCAAGGAAACACCCGCCGGGACTCTTGGCAAGGGGGACAACCAGAAACCCAATGTGCGTTGTCCTGGTCCATGCCAGGCCACCAAGCATAGCTTCAGCCCAGGGATTTTATCCTGACTATGCCTGGATGGGCCTCGTGCAAAATGGTTAGCACAGAGTCTCGACGGGATGCCAGAATGACCACTCTGCTGCCCCATAGTAGGCACCCTTGTGTGATGAAAGTTCATTTTGACGGAGTGCAAATGGACATAATTTGGTGCTGAACGGACCTGTCAGCCATCCTCTCATTGTCCTCCCCAACACCTTAGACAGCAGTTTGTCCCAGGCAGTGTGTTTAGCTATATCAGCCATGGTGATTGGCAGCTGCATGTCATCAATTAGCAAAACTCTGGAGGCTGGTGCTGGGTCTTCAACTGTGATAGGCAATGGGCATCTGCCTAAAGCATCAGCGTGGCAAATATGTTTTCCTGACTTGTAATGTAATGTATAGTTATATGCTGCCAGGAAAACAGTCCATCTGGTGAACCATGGAGACAGAATTTAAGGAGTTTGTCTGTCCCCAGCAATGATGCCTAACAACGGTTTGTGGTCAGTCACTAAATGGAAGTGGCAGCTATAAAGATAGGCGTGAAAATGTTTCACTCATGCCACTATAACAAACGCTTTGTGATCAAGTTGGCTATAATTCCTTTCTGGCGAGGAGAGAATGCAAGAGAAAAATGCCACTGGAGCTTCTAGTCCTGACGGCAGTCTGTGGCTCAGGACTGTGCCAACCCCATAACGGGAAGCATCACACGCCAACACTAAAGGTAGAGACTCATTGTATTGCAGGAGCACGCTGTTAGAAGTGAGGAGATTTTTTACAGTTTGAAAAACCATGGCTTCTTGCGTTCCCCATGCCCATTTTGCTGGATGATCTTGTAAACGGTATAGGGGCTCCACCAGCGATGCCTTATGCTGCAGGAAAATGTTATAAAAATTTAAGAGTCCCAGAAAAGCTTGTAGCTCAGCTTTAGTGGTCAGCGTTGGAGCATGTTATATAGCTTGCACCTTGTCAGGGATAGGATGGATTTCCTTTGCATCTACTAAGAATCCCAGAAATTCGACATTTGGTTGTTTTTAACTTCAAGCTGACGTCTCTGAATCAGCGAAGTACGGTACAGAGGCGGAACAGTAGGTCAGCTAGGGACCGCACTGATACCAAGACATTGTTGAAATAAGGGACGACGCCTGGTATGCCCTGCAATAACCTCTCCATAAGATTCTGAAACAGTCCAGGAGCCACACTGGCTCCAAACTGAACTCGGTGTCACCTGAACGCACCCCTATGTATGACAATAGTTTGGGCCTCAGCAGTTGCCTCATCTACAGGCAACTGATGATATGCCTGTGCTAGGTTCAATTTAGCGAAAATGGTCCCCTGTCCCAAAGAATACAGCAAGTGCTGCACCATGGTGACAGGGTATGCACTCTGCTGCAACGGACTGTTCAAAGTGCATTTAAAATCAGTCAGTGACGTGCGGTGAGGTTGATACCTGGTTAGGCTCAGCAGGGCAGCGGTCGGCCTCGACGGGGGGGGGGGGGAATTTGCATCGCAGGAGCAACCAAGCGCCCGGGTCTGCAGCAAAGGCGCTTGGTGGCTCCCGTGATGCAAAGTGCCCCACTGCCCCCCCCGCTGTCCCGGCCTGCATCCGCTGCTTCTCCAAGCTCTGCCGCTGGAAGTCCCAGATCGCCTCTGGGGGAAGGCTGAGTGAAAAACGGAGCGAAGCTTCTCTGCAGCTTCCTGGCGCTGCCCAGAGGCTCTTGCAGGAGCACGTGTCAGCGGCCAGCGGCCTGGAGCGGCCCCGGCTGTGAGACAAGGGAGCACTTAAAGTAGCCACTGCCGCTGCCGCCACCACCGCCCCGCCGGGCGAAGGAGGGGCAGTGGCGGCGGCAGCTGCTTTAAGTGCTCCCTTGTCTCACAGCCGGGGCCGCTCCAGGCCGCCGACCGCTGACACATGCTCCTGCAAGAGCCTCTGGGCAGCGCCGGGAGGCCGCAGAGAAGCTTCGCTCCGCTTCTCACCCAGCCTTCCCCCAGAGGCGATCCGGGACTTCCAGCGGCGGAGCCTGGAGAAGCAGGCCGGGGCAGCGGGCGGCAGCATCGGGGATGGTGGGGCACTTTGCATCGCTGGAGCCGCCAAGCGCCCAGGTCTGCAGCAAAGAGGCAGCCTCCTCCTTCTCGCCCACTCATCTTTCCTCTGAAGCACGCCCCGCCCAACGTAAGCGTGCTCAAGAAGACACGATTGGCTGCTTCCAAATCAGGAGGCGGGAGAATTAGTGCCTCTTTTCCATCTGAACTTCTTTGCCTTTTAACTCTTTATTAACTTTTAGAAGGCGAAAAATTCTTTATGGAAAAGAGGCACCGAGTTCTCTCGCCTCCTGCTTTGGTTAACACTAAGCAGACACCAAGCCACTGTGAGCTGGAATCTGGTAGCAACTATCTTGGCTTTAATTATTTAAAAAAATATATTTAAATTTCTTTCTTTTTCCTGAGGAGACTGGTAAGGCTCCACCTCCCTTGCCTCTAGTGACTGCACGTCCCTGAAATCAGTGCATATGCGCCCAGACCCATCACTCTTAATTGGGGTCACAATAGGCGTTTCCCAGTGGGTGTGATCAATAGGTTCAATAGTACCCCTTGAGCCAGTAACTTATCTATTTCCGCATCAACCTTAGATTTTAATGCGAAAGACACTCTGTGCTGCTTAAAACGCCACGGAGAAACCTGGGGATCTAGATTAAATGAAATTGGAGTGCCATTGTATCTACCTAACCCTTCCCCAAAAACATCTGGGAACTCTTTAGTCAAAATCGCGAGATATGGATTACATTGGATCTGGTCAATTCCAGTCACCCTCAACCCCAGGGCTTCAAACCACCCCAACCATAATAGGCTTGCATGGTCCCTTAACTATAATTAAAGGTAACTTCCTGCAAAACTGTTTAAATTGCACCCTACAAAAGTACTTGCCTAAAACCGAAATGGGATTCCCCTGGAAATCCCTTATTCAACAGGCATGGTCTCACTCTTGTCTGAACCAGATTAGGCATGAGTCTTTTAGCAGTTGTCCAAGAAACTATGGAGACAGCAGATCCTGTGTCCACCTCCATAGGGCAGGACTGCCCCTCTAATTTGACTGTTATAAAAAATTTCCCCCTTGGATTATAGATAATCTGGTCAATTTAAGTCTCCACCCTGCCCTCATTGACAGAGAGTAGACCTTTGCTGAGAGTAGACCTCTTAGTGAATTTGGAGGGCTTTCTGTAAAATTGACTAAGGCTGGGCGAAGTGCCCTCTAAAGTACTACTGCAAGAAGCAGCTGCCCTGCAGACCTTGGCTAAATGGCCACGTTTCCCACAACGTAGGCAGATCGTGTTTTTAAAACGGCACTCCGCTCTTTTGTGTTTACCTCTGCACCCAGGGCAATTATAGGTGGCAATTGGGGGCTTACCCTGCCGACCTCTGGCCTGTTTCACCTTCAACCAGTGGACCTCATCATCATCAGTAACTGACTCATCAGGGCTGATATCTTCATAATGCACGTCAATTGGTTTTCCTGCGAACTGATGCTTGGAAAATCTTTGAATTTCTTCTGTCAAGCATGTTGACAGTTCCATTGCTCTGGCCTCATCTAGTGCAGTCTGTAGATCTAATTCAGGTTTGGACAGTAGGCGGCGCTGTATACGGAGGTCTCACACACCACCGACAATTTGGTCCAGAAGGACATCATCTAAATCTCTAAAATTACAATGTAAAGCAGTGGCTGTTAAAGCAGCCACATATTCATTAATTGTTTCTCCCTCACACTGGCTTCTCCTATGAAAAGCATGCCGGTGAGCTATGTGGGATGGTGTTGGAGCATAATATATGCCAACTGTCAAACCTCCAGCCACTCACCCTGGATGAACATCAAGTGAGAGCTCAGCTGAAGGCTGCAAATCCCAACAAAGCTGCAGGTCCAGACGGGGTGTTGGGGAAAGTGGTAAAAACCTGTGCTGACCAATTAACAGGGGTCCTGACAAGGATTTTTAACATCTCCCTGCAACAGGCTATAGTCCCATCATGCTTGAAAGAAGCCACAATTATCCCAGTTCTGAAGAAAGCAGCTATAAATAGCTTGACTGATTAAGACCCATTGCACTGACGTCTATAGTGATGAAGTGCTTTGAGAGACTGGTCCTACAACACTTCAGGTCCTGTCTTCCACCAATTTTTGATCAACACCAATTTGCTTATAGAAGCAACAGGTCAACAGTGGATGCCATCACCACTGCTCTACATATTGCACTGAGCCACCTTGAGAAAACTGGGAATTATGTCAGAATGCTTTTTATAGACTATAGCTTAGCCTTTAACACCATCTTACCAGGCATTCTCATTGAAAAGTTGACTGACCTGAATTTCCCTCCCCCCACTTGTGAATGGATCAAAGACTTCCTGATGGATTGTCCACAAACAGTAAGGGTTGGGTCTTTTACATCTAAATTACAGTCATTACTCCCCTCCCAACTCCCTCCTACTCCTGCTGGGGAACTTTTGACTCGAGAAATACTGCAAAAAGAATTAATTGAGGCTTCCAGGCTGAAGCTCAGTACAGTCTCCCCTCAGGGCTGTGTGCTCAGCTCCTACCAGTACTCGCTGTATACATATGACTGCATATCCTCTGATCCATCCAACATCATAATAAAGTTTGCAGATGACAGAATGGTGCAGGGTCTCATAACTAGAGGGGACGAATCAGCATACAAGGAAGAAATCCAGAAGGTATCCAAATGGTGCTCAAGAAACAACTTACATCTAAATACTAAAAAGACAAAGGCGATGGTGCTAGATTTCTGGAAGCACAGAGAGGAGCCTGCCCCACTGTATATCGAGGGGGGCTGTGTGGAAAGGGTTTCCTCTTTTAAATTAAATTCTTGGGAGTGCTTATTAGTCAAGATCTCACCTGGAAAAACAACATGTATCTGGTGATTGGAAAGGCCCAACAGAGACTTCATTTCCTTAGAGTCCTGTGAAAAAAATCAGCTGATTATCTCTTTTTATCGGTCCACCATAGAAAGTGTCCTCACATATTGCATTACAGTATGGTATGCTGGTTTATAGCAGTAGACTTAGCAATAGCAGTAGACTTATATACCGCTTCATAGGGCTTTCAGCCCTCTCTAAGTGGTTTACAGAGAGTCAGCATATTGCCCCCAACAATCTGGGTCCTCATTTTACCCACCTCGGAAGGATGGAAGGCTGAGTCAACCCTGAGCCGGTGAGATTTGAACCGCTGAACTGCTGATCTAGCAGTAGCCTGCAGTGCTGCATTTAACCACTGCGCCACCTTGGCTCACCGGCATGCTTTTCATAGGAGAAGCCAGTGTGAGGGAGAAACAATTAATGAATATGTGGCTGCTTTAACAGCCACTGCTTTACATTGTAATTTTAGAGATTTAGATGATGTTCTTCTGGACCAAATTGTCGGTGGTGTGTGAGACCTCCGTATACAGCGCCGCCTACTGTCCAAACCTGAATTAGATCTACAGACTGCACTAGATGAGGCCAGAGCAATGGAACTGTCAACATGCTTGACAGAAGAAATTCAAAGATTTTCCAAGCATTAACAACTGCGGACAGGAAAGCACTACAGAGAGTGATCAATTTGGCACAAGAAACCATTGGTTGCCCTCTGACACCACTAGACAACATTGCCAGATCTCGCTGCTTTAGCAGAGTAAGGAAGATACCCTGGTCAGTGTCTCTTTGCTTTTCTACCACCAGGAGGAAGACATCAAATTATAGCCAGCCGAAAAAATAGGTTTAAAGATAGTTTCTATCCTTGGGCTGTCAGACTTTTAAATACAACCACAATCACTAGCACATGCTAGTTTTTTTCTTTCTTTTTTAGTTTCTGTTATAATTTTGCATCAGTGAGGTTAAAACCAATTTCATTTTATTTATTTTGTACAATGACAATAAAGATTATACTTACTTATACTTATAATTATAAGGTATTCTGTTGCTAGCAGAAGAGTGGAGGACTCTTCTTGTGAAATATCTGTGGACTCATTGGATTGTATTTATGTCTGATATGCAGTGCGGGTTCCAGACAGATGAGCTGTATTCAAGAATTGGTCAATGCTTCCGGTTGGCGTTGTCTGTGGGAGCTCTTTCGTTTTTAGCAGCTCCAGATGCGTGGCTGCGTTAAGCTGTCTAAACAGCATCCATCAGCTGTTTGACAGTTTGATTACCTCAACTTCGGGCATAGAAGGAGAGGTGAGAAAGCTGAGTTTGGGAAGTGCTCCATTCAACCTCCCCCAGAACATAAATCTGGGGTGTGGAAGGTGTGAGCCGCCCTATAACTCAGTGAATTCTCCACACCAGGGATTTTTTCTGCCTTTTTGCAGAATGAAGGCATACGTCCACCCTCAGCTCAATGATGGATTTATACCTGATTCCAACACGGGCAGACAGATACCGGAGAACTTCTAATTTTATGTAATTACAGACTTTAACTCAATTTTTCTAAAAATTCCTTCTGATAAACTACGTGGCAGAAAGACCAAGACAAAGATGGCGCCGAACAGCTTTGTAGGCGTGGTTGTGCTTTGATGTTACAGATTTTCACGGAGCTCAAACTATTATAGAGTTCAAGACCATATAAAGATCATTAAATCAGTAGTGATTTATTAGTAAACTACATAGTAATTACAGGAACAAGCAGCTTGCCTGTATTTAGTAACTGGGTGCAAGACAAGATTAAATGAAAAATGGCCTCTAAGCAAAAATCAAACGCCTCAAAAAGTGCTGGCAGTTCACCTGCTCCGGCATCTAAATTACAGTCATTAGTCCCTGCCCAACCCCCTCCTACTCCTGCTGGGGAACTTTTGACTCGAGAAATACTGCAAAAAGAATTAATTGAGGCTTTAAAAAATCATGTAGCTGCAATGGAAAGTAAAATACAGGAAAAGATCTCTGTTGCTTTTAAGGAATTGTCAGAAGAAGTTATGAGTTCAGTCTAGATTCGTAATCAAGAAATTAGAGACAATATTTTAAAGGCTTTTAAATGCTTATCTGACTACCTATCAGGAATCGAGGACAAATTGGAAGATCTTAGTGATTCCAATATTAACATGGTAACGAAAATGGATGTGGTCCAACGCAAGGTTGATGTTGCAGAAAATGAAATTATAATGTTGCAGTACAGACAGATGGAATTTGCTTTAAGGATAAGGGCCTTAAAAAGAAAAAACAAGAAAATTTGAAGGAGACCTTCTCAGAAGCTTTTGATCAATTGATGGGACGGCCAGGAGGGGATTTCGACTGGCAAATTGACAAGATATATCATGTTAATTCCTGGCTTGCCAGACAAAAACAACTCCCAAGGGACATTGTGGTGTATTTTGCCATGAGAGATATGAGAGTCTTATAAAACCAAGTTGCAAATTGGGGGTCAAGAGGTGACTGTTTTGAAGGAAATACCACCCAAAATGTTGAGATCAAGGAAAGACTATGCCTTTTTAGTGGATGAGCTCAAAAACCATCAGTTACAGTTCAGATGGGAAGCTCCAGCTGGGTTAGCAGTTAATTACCAGGGACAAAGATATCATCTTAACTCAGTATGGAAGGCTCAAGATTTTTATAATAATATACTGAAGGCTGGACATCCCCTCCCCTCCAGGACCCAGAGAAAGAGAACAAGAAGAACAGAACAGACAGCAAGATATCCAAGGATCATTAAGGCTGGACCAACTTCCTCTTTCAGAACTAGAAGGAGCGAAGGAGCAAAGGCACTAGGCGTATGGAATAAGAGTTAAAAAAGCAACAAGCTTCGCAACAAACACACACAACGCAAACACGAGAACTCACAGGTTTTAGCTCAGAAGCAGTGGGAGGAGCCAGGCCGAAAGCCAAACTACAGGATTTCCAGATGGCTCTTAAAAAGCTTCAGGGAGCTAAAGATGACAACTAAGTCCTTAACCTGGAACATTAATGGCTTAAATTCACCACAGGAAAGGAAGAAAATAAATCATTATTTGAAACAATTTAAAAATGACATAATTTGCCTGCAAGAGACACATATTAGATTAACTGACCAGAAATATTTGATCAATACAAGACTTGGACAACACTTTGTAGCCTCTGCCTTGCAGAAGAAAAATGATATAGTTATATACTTAAGAAAGGACATGATAGCTGAATTAATTGAAGCAGATTCCCAAGGAAGATATATTGCAATAGAGCTGGTATTAGAAGGGAAAAAGATGCTTTTAATGGGAATATATGCTCCCAATCAACAACAAGACAAATTTTACAAAATGCTCCATAATACGTTCATACAGTGGGACTATAGATCTTGCGTATTAATGGGTGATTGGAACAGTGTTCTGGATACCAAGAAAGACAAGAAGGGTCTCCTGCAAAACATCCAAATGTGAGCAAAATTACCTAAGTCTTTTTTCGACGTTATACTAACAACAAATGATTTGCTTTCTAGAGTAAAGAAGACGAAGATATGTTCCAGAGCTTTAACAGATCATAACCCAGTCTGGGTGGAGTTGGAATTTGGGAAGGAATCTAGAAGGACTTGGAGATTAAATAAAAATGTATTTAGATATGAGAAAAATGTTAATGAATGTAAAAAATTGTTGAGAGAATATTTTGTCTTTAATATGAATAAGGGTACATCTATGGAAATGTTACCCCCCCTTCCCAGATTTGATTTGTTAGCCGCCCTGAGTCCCCTTTGGAGGAAAAGGGCAGCATATAAATATAATAAATGAATACATGAAATGAAATGGTCTGGGATGCAAGTAAAGCGTACATGCGAGGAGTCCTAATAAATTTAAATAGGTTACATAGACGTAAACAAGGGGGGAAAAGGAAACAAACTAGAGGAAGAGATTAGGAAGAGAGAGCAGGAGTTAATATTAAACCCAGGAGATAAGAAGATTAAAGAAGCAATGACCCTATTACGAGCGCAATTTAATATGCTGATGTCAGACCAGGTGGCTACTAATTTGTTATATGCAAAACATAATACTTTCTGTAACGCAAATAAACCTGGCAGATAGTTAGCATATTTGACCAGGAAGAAACAAAAATCTTGCAACATATCGAAAATACATTATAAAGGGAAGAAAGTGTATCAACAGGATGTGATTCAAAAGGCCTTTCATGAATTTTTTACAGGATTGTACACGAGTGACAAAATACAAGGCTTAGATATAGATAGATACCTGGACAAAGAAAAAATACCTATAGTTAAGGAGGAGCAGAGAGAAAGATTGAATCAACCAATAACATCAAGGGAAATCCTCCAGGTAATTAAACAGCTAAAGGCAAGGAAAGCACCGGGCACAGATGATTTGACAGCGGCTTATTACAAAAATTTACAATTAGAAATGGTAGAACCCCTTAAGGAATTATTTAATAAAATCCAAGTGGAAGGGAAGGTACCTCCATCTTGGAAGACAGCTTTCATATCCCTGATACCTAAAGAAGATCAAGATCTTAGTCAACCAAAAAAGTATAATAAGCAGCTTTTACTATAAGCCAGAGGTCCAACACCCAGATCACGGTCCATATCAGGCCATGGACCATTCACAACTGGGCTGCATGAATCAGTGACGTGCGGTGAAGTTTATACCTGGTGAGGCTCAGCTGGGCATCCTTTTGCGAAGCAGCTCAGCAGGGCAGCGGTCGGCCTCGGCGGGGGGGGATTTGCATCGCGGGAGCAGCCAAGCGCCCGGGTCTGCAGCAAAGGCGCTTGGCGGCTCCCGCGATGCAAAGTGCCCCACCGCCCCCGATGCTGCCGCCCACCCGCTGCCCCGGCCTGCGGCCGCTGCTTCTCCAAGCTCTGCCACTGGAAGTCCCAGATCGCCTCTGGGAGAAGGCTGAGTGAGAAGCGAAGCGAAGCTTCTCCGCAGCCTCCCGGTGCTACGCAGAGGCTCTCGCAGGAGTGCGTGCCAGCAGCTGGTGGCCCACAGCAGCCCTGGCTACAAGACAAGCGGCAGCGCTTAAAGCAGCCGTGCCGCTGCCACCACCCCTCCTTTGCCTGGAATGCCCTGCCAGGTGAAGGAGGGGCGGTGGCGGCGGCACAGCTGCTTTAAGCGCTGCCGCTTGTCTCACAGCCAGGGCCGCTCCGGGCCACCGGCCGCTGGCACGCACTCCTGCGAAAGCCTCTGTGTAGCACCGGGAGGCCGCGGAGACGCTTCGCTCCGCTTCTCACCCAGCCTTCCCCCAGAGGCGATCTGGGACTTCCAGCGGCGGAGCCTGGAGAAGCAGGCCAGGGCAGCGGGTGGGCGGGGAGGCGGCAGGGCACTTTGCATCGCGGGAGCCGCCAAGCGCCCAGGTCTGCAGCAAAGAGCGAACCTCCTCCTTCTCCCCCACTCATCTCTCCTCTGAAGCACACCCTCCGAAATAGCCCGCCCAACGTAAGCGTGCTCAAGAAGACATGATTCGCTGCTTCCAGATCAGGAGGCGGGAGAATTAGTGCCTCTTTTCCATCTGAACTTTTTTGCCTTTTAACTCTTTCTTAACTTTTAGAAGGCGAAAAATTCCTCATGGAAAGGAGGCCCCGAGTTCTCTCACCTCCTGCTTTGGTTAACACTAAGCAGACACCAAGCCACTGTGACCTGGAATCTGGTAGCGACTATCTTGGCTTTAATTATTTTTTAAAAAAAATTAAATTTCTTTCTTTTTCCTGAGGAGACTGGTGAGGCTCCACCTCCCTTGCCTCTAGTGACTGCACGTCCCTGGCATGAATGGTGGGTCAGCATGCATGCGTGGCATGCAGCTTGATTTGCATGAGTGGCAGGGTGGTGCATCTGCACACACGCACACAGCTCAACTTGCGCAAGTTGAGCTGCATGCCCATGCATGCCAACCCGCTGCTCACGCAGCTCAGTTCCCTTCTCCTCACCTCCACCAGGCCACCAAGCCTCAGATTGAGGACCACTGCCATAAGCCACACAGAATCAGTTGAGTTGGGTGACTCCATAAAGTTGAATAAGCAAACCTAGTCCAGATAGAAATAAATTTAGAAAGAAGATATGACATGCAGCACCATATTTAGGTCAAAGTGAAGCCAAATTAAAAGAAACCAGATTTTATTTCTAGATCTGTTAAATTTCAGGTATTCCTGGCCACTACAGTTGTTGTAGGTACAAAATTTATGCCATATTCTGAGTAGAATAAAAATATGTATAAGCCCCTTTCCCCAATAATATGGGTGTGGTTGAATATTGAAGCCAAAAGCAGAAGCTACAGTACTAACTAGGTGTCAGCCTCTGCTTTGCTGTTGCTTTCGGCTGCCATGAAACGGGGAGGGAGGGCATGGTATTTGGGAGGGGTTCTCATTGTGCTGGAGGAAGGTTCTGGAGCTCAGCTGCCTGTCGGACTATGCATGCGTAGGAGATTCCCGCCAGGACTAACGGCGCCAACATTCCATCTTCGTGATGCCTTTTGAAGTTATCTCACACCTGACACTTGGGAGAATTATGATTGGACTGTAACTGTGATGCCAAGGGGTGGGGAATGGGTTATTCTATATATCAATCGCTTTCGTGCCTAAATAATCAGACTTCGCTTCGCTATGCCTTTAATCATTTATAATTAGTAAAAGTACACTTGATTTCTACTCATGGAGTCCTGTGGTCTTCTTTCCTAATTATCTAATGGAGAGGTGCTGACAGTAAGCGAAGTCTCACTCACACCCCACCAGGAGATTTCAACCTTCCGTGGGGGTGTACTTACAAGAAGGAACGAGAAAAATGTCTTTGCGAGCGAGCGATGAAGAAGAGATTGAAAAGGAAACTGCAGACCCATCATTACCTGGGAGGATGGCTGGCCTAGGAATAGCAGACCCTGCGGTTCCCCCTCGATGGTCCCTAAGTGTGGGGCAAAAAGAGGACAGCGAAAGTTGGGATGCTGGAGTTACTAGGAGAAAACAAAGAGGAAAACCAGCTGACTGGGAAGAAACCTTCACTGAACGGAAGCCCCGAGAAAGAGACCAAACGGAAGAATTTGAAGGTACTCTATGCAAAAATTTAGGGAGGGTGAAGAGGCCGAGGGAGGATGGTCCAAAAGGGCATCTTGAGACCAGCCTCTCATATAACAAGAAAGCTGTTGAAACTCCTGAATATATTCAGCCACCGGCTGAATATATTCAAACAAACCCAGAAACAGCTTCCCCCCCAGCCAGGGTGGCTGCCAGAGTAGGGGGGCCCCCCAGGACACGCAGAATGGCAAAAGTCCCTCCCTTGCCTGTAAAATATGACGGGAATTCCAAGAAACTGGGTCTCTTTGTTATACAAATTTGGAACTATATGGAAATTTATGGGCCTGATTTAGAAACAGATGAAATGAAGGTGCGAATGGTTTTACTTGCTTTGGAGGAAGAGTCGGCCGAATGGATGATCAGCTTGCACCAAAGCAATTCCCCCCTCCTGAGGAATTTTGATGCTTTTATGACTGCGTTTAAAAGACGATTTGATGACCCACTAATTGAGAAACGGGGAAAGATGAAATTTATGGCCCTCAAACAGGGAGATAGACCGGTGGCTGAATATATTCAGGAGTTTCAACAGCTTTCTTGTTATATGAGAGGCTGGTCTCAAGATGCCCTTTTGGACCAGTTTGCATTAGGATTAAATGAGGACATTTACCAACAATGCGTTAACAGACACCTTCCCAAGCGAGTTACAGCTTGGTATGAAAATGCAGCAGACGTTGAGCTCGATTTGATTAGACTTCAACGTGCGAGAGAGGAGAAAGCAGGAAAATCCCCCCCCCAGCTCAAAAGTCCCCATTCCGAATCAGGGGTGAGGGAAAGGGAAGCTCCACCAGCAAGGCCAAGCCGCTCACATGCTTCCGTTGCGGGAGGGGAGGCAACCGCGCCACAGATTGCCATGTTAAACTTCCTGCAACTGCCCCGCCCTCTGCCAAGAGGGAAGGGAAGACGAGCAAGGGCCCAGAGAAGAAGAAGAAAGAGGCTGCTTTTGCTGCTGATAATACTCCCCAGCGCTTCAGGCAGGAGGTGGAGGAGGAAGCAGACGTCACCCCCAGCTCCTCTGATGACTCCGATGACGACGCCTCGCCTCGCTGGGTGAGTTCAAATAAAGGCCCCATGTTGATCCCAATAGAATTAAGGGTACCACCCGATGGGGTGACAGAACAGCTTCCTGCCCTCCTTGACTCAGGCTGTTCGAGATGTATGATTAACCCTCCAATGGTGGAAAAACTGGGCCTGAAATTAAGAACTTTGAAAACCCCTATTGTGTTTTGCCAAATCAATGGATCCATTGCAGGGGGTGGCCCAGCCCATTTCTATACTGAACCTCTAGAGATGAAAATGGGCACCCACGTAGAATTGATCTCTTTTATTGTGGCTCCTGGGATGGACAGACCCCTGATTTTGGGACTCCCCCTGGCTTCGTAAATGGAACCCTCGCATTAATTGGAGGGAGGGATGGCTGCGCATTCGCACCAGCACAGCTCGAAACGGGGAGGGCGATACCCCAGAGCCTGCTGGCTCCAGCCCCACATTGGCCGCCAGGGGCCAGGAGAGAATTGAAGGGGAAGAAAAGATTCCAAAAGAGTATTGGGACCTGAAAGGAGTTTTTAGTGAAAAATCTTCAGATAAGCTTCCACCCCACAGACCTACTGATTGCTCCATTGATATTTTGCCGGGGGTAAAGCTTCCAAAGCCCCAAATATATTCAATGTCTCCTAGGGAAATTGAGGAAATGAGAAAATTCATTGATAAAAACTTGGAAATGGGTTTCATTGAGCCAGCACGACCCAAGGTAGCTGCACCCGTGTTGTTCAGAGAGAAGAAAGATGGCTCCCTGAGATTATGTGTTAATTTCAAAAACCTGAACTGTATCTCAGCTCAAAACCTGTACCCGTTACCGTTGAAGAAGGACATGCTGGCCCAATTGGGAAAGGGCCGCATTTTCACTAAATTGGACCTCAGAGAAGCGTACTATAGAGTCCGCATAAAGGAGGGGGATGAGTGGAAGACGGCTTTCAACTGCCCCCTCGGTTGTTTCCAGTTCCGGGTGATGCCCTTTGGCCTGCAGTCTTCATGCAATTAATTAATGAGATTTTGCATGACCACCTTTACAAAGGCGTTATCGTATATTTGGTCGATATCCTTATTTACACTCAAACTTATGACGAACACGTCACGTTGGTCCGCACTGTCCTCAAAAAGCTCCGGGCCGCTGAACTGTATGCCAAGTTGTCCAAGTGTGAATTTCACCAGGAGAAGATTGACTACCTGGGGTATCGTATCTCCCCCGCTGGTATTGAGATGGACCCCGCTAAGGTGAAGGCGGTCACTGAGTGGGACGCACCCCGTACACGTAGACAATTGCAGAAATTTTTGGGTTTTGCCAATTTCTATCGTCAGTTCATCTCTTCTTTTGCCAAAATTGCGCTTCCCATCACTAATTTGTTGAAGTCCAAAGGTGGGCCTAAACCTAAGCCTAGCAAGCCGCTGGATTGGACCATGGAGTGTCAGGCTGCTTTTGAGAAGTTGAAACGGCTCTTTGTGGCAGAACCAGTTCTGAAGCATCCAGACATGGACAAGCCTTTTGTCGTTCAAGCTGATGCCAGCGATGTGGCAGTTGGGGCCGTCTTGCTTCAGACCAACGACCAAGGTAATTTGCAACCATGTGCATAAACCTCCCGTAAGCTCACGGACATGGAAAGGCGTTGGGCAATCTGGGAGAAAGAAGCATTTGCAGTGCGTTGGGCTTTGGCCACGTGGCGCCACTTTCTGGACGGCGCTAAGCACCCATTTGAGGTGTGGACTGACCATAAAAACTTAGAGGCTTTGAGGACTCCAAGTCGCCTCTCCCCTAAGCAGATGCGCTGGGCTCAGCATTTCAATCGTTTCAATTTTACACTGAAGTACATCCCAGGAGGGAAGAATTTCATGACTGATGCTTTGTCCAGACTCCCTCAGTACAACTGCTCTAAGCTGAGTATTGTTCAACCCGTGGTTCCTGCATCCAGCCTTGCTGCTCCGGTTGTCACTCGGCAGCAGGCGCGCTCGAAAGTAGAAGTGCCTCAAGATTTCCTTTCTGACCTCAAACAGGCCCTTCCCCAGGATGACTGGTTCCAGCAGCATCAAGGTGAATGCACAATGAGGGACGATTTACCGTGGATTGGGGCGAAACTTTACGTCCCTGCCTCTCTTCGTCTCGTCGTTCTCCAACGGGCTCACGATTCCAAGTTGGCGGGTCACTTTGGATTTGTGAAGACGCTGCATTTGGTGAAGAGGCAGTTTTGGTGGCCCTCTTTGAAAAAAGACATTGAACTTTATGTTGCCAGTTGTACGCTCTGTGCAGCCGCTAAACGACCACCAGGGAAACCGCAAGTTCTACTCCAATCTGTAACCCGCCCTGTCACCCCTTGGAAGGAAATTTCTATGGACTTTATTGTCGAACTTCCCGAGAGCCAGGGACACACCGTCATATGGGTGGTTACTGACTTATTTTCCAAACAAGTTCATTTTATTCCGTGCCACAAGATTCCTTCTGCGAAGGCACTTGCTAAGCTCTTTATTTCTCATATTTACCGTTTGCATGGGGTGCCTGATCGCATCATTTCCGACAGAGGTGTTCAGTTCACTTCTGTTTTCTGGAAGGAATTTCTTTTTTTTTTCCCAAATATATTTTATTCATTTTCACATTCCATTTTACAGTCACTTATATACTGGATATTTGCTATAAGAACAGAAATAAAACAAACAAAAAAACACAACTCATCATTCACAACCCCACCTGACACTTCCATCCTCCATACACCCCATCTTCCCCCTCCAACTTTCCTTTCCTCCCTCTAACACTCCCCTCCTACTTCCCTTTCCCCTCAAACCTTCCTTCGCCCCTTACTCCCAGCACACCCTTCTTACATTCCTCTTACTCCTTCCTTACTCCTCCCTCTTCTTTCCCTCTACCTCCCTCCTTGGTGTATTCCTTTATTCAACTGTTGTTTATTAATATAATATGATAAAGAACGCAAAAGGCGCTTGGACGCCACTGGGCAGGAGGAGGCTGAATCTTTCTCCCCGCTTGAGCACCTCGGATGGGCTGCTTGTCTTCTTTCCCCTTTCCCGGTTCAGGTCAACAGCTGAGGGAAGCGACGGCAAAGCGGTGGACTCGGTTAAAGGCTTGGCGGAAGTCCCAGCTGGAGGAGGCGAGGCGAAAGAGGGCGAAGCGAGAACTTTGTTGGGCGGGTGAGGCTGCTGGCTTCTCCGGGAGACGCTTTGAGCGGCTGCAGGAGGTTGAGTTAGACGGCGCCTCCCCCGGGTCTCTCGGGAGCGGGTCGCCTGCGTAGCTCTCGCTTTCCGGGAGGAGGCGACAACAGCGATAGCAGCTGCCGAGAGCTCCTCGAGTGCCGCCGGACGCGCCGGAGACTAGTTGAGCACGACCTGGGATCCATCCCTTCTCGCCCGAGGCAGGCGATGCTTCCAGGGGACGCTCGACGAAGCTTCGGAGAAGAGCAGCCGCGGTACTGAGCAAAAGGAGGCGAACGCCCCGCCTAGCGCTGCTCTCTTCCTCGCAGTCCTTACTGCCGAAGATGGTGCCCGCCCCGGGATTACTTTAAAGCCTTCTCTTCGGCCCCTCTTTTGTGGAGGTGAGCTGGAGGGACCGACGCCAGCTACTCCGAGAACCGGCAGGCTCTGGCGTGGGACGCGTTGCTGAGTGCCGCGCCTAACCGAGCCGATCTCCCTTCTCTGGGAAGACGATAATCCTGTAACCCCAACTCCGGAATCTTCTCTAGCCGTGTAAAACGGGAAAAAAAACGTCCGGATAATGTCCTCCTCAAGCAGATTCAAAAAGGACAAAGAGATTGTAGCCGAGTACGAAAGTCAAGTGAAAGGGCATCAAATCCCACATGAGGTAACAGTCAGAATGAGAATTGAATCTGCCTTTCGATCGGGCTCCTGCCTGGCTTTCCGCACTCTTGCAGCCTCCTCTTCAAAACGGGAAGTACAGTAACCTCAACTCTGCAATCCAAGACTCAGTTCGAAGAACCAAATGCACCTGCACATTTAATACGAGCTTTACTGCCTGGCCTGCGACCACCGGCATTGGCCCGGAACAACTGCTCTTCTCCACCACTTGCTACCACTGCTACTTTGGAACATCTAATGTGAGCAACGACCATCTGTTTAATCATTTTTGATATCCCATGGTATATATACTTATGGTGCATTTGGTTTGGGGAAAGAAGTGATAGAGGATGGCAGTTTCAGGGACAGGAACTTGGCGTTTTAAAAACTGGACACTAAGCTGGCACCCCCCCTTTCCCCCTTCTAACTGGTTCCAGTCACTTGTAGACTTTGGACATTTAGACTCTGGCCGTTCCAGGACTTCAGGAGAGGGGGAAGATAAGATACCCCCCTGCATACTATCGTTTTATCTCCTATGGACCGTTATTGTTTATTATTCCACGCTTTATCTGGATTTGGAGGGTGTGAGACTGCAAAGCTGGTGCTGGCTGATACCTGGGGCCTGTGCTTTGCCCCCCCTCCATCCACAACTATTTATAGAATACGGACCTTGGACTCTGGCCTCGGATTTCTCTGGAACTGGAGGAAGGGAGGCTGGCTCTTCTGGAACTCATAATTTTAAATTCTGTGTTGCGCAATTTTAAACGGGTATGTTGAGTGCGTGGGACTGAATGAGTTAGTATGAAAGACCCACTTTTAGTACTATTATTGCTGTATTCTTTTTGTGTTTTAATTATATTGTGGGGACTGTTTGTGTGAGTGTCTGAGTATGCCTGATTCGGAGGACCTGGCGGGGCAAGCGGGGGCCATTGGGGTGGTTGGGGGAATTATGCCCACGGGAGAGAGTCGGAGCATTGCGGTCATAACAGGGAGAGGCAGATATGGCGGGGACTTTAGGGCTGGCCATTATCGGGGAAGGAGGGTTCGCTATATCGCAGAGATCCCTCCTTCCGGCCCTATGAGTCCCACTCCAAGGTCAGATGGCGTGAGCGATCAGGACCCTGGTCTCAGGCTGCTGTCGCTAAATGCCAGGTCTGTTACTCATAAGGCTCCCCTCGTCCGGGACTTGATTGTAGACGAGGGGGCAGACCTGGCATGTATTACTGAGACATGGCTGGGCACGGAGGGAGGAGTCCCCCTCGTAGAGCTGTGCCCAGACGGGTTTCAGGTGCTTCATCAGCCGAGAGCCCAGGGAAGGGGTGGCGGTGTGGCTATTGTAGTCCGGGAGTCTTTAGCTCCTCGTAGGATCCCTGCTCCTGAGCTTGCCGGGTGTGAGTCCCTACTAGTGAAGTTGGACCTCAAGGGTCAAGCGGGTTTGCTGCTAACGTACCTGCCTCCCAACTGCGTTGCAGCGGCCCTCCCTGTGCTCCTCGAGTCAATAGCCGAGCTAGCAATTGAGTTCCCTAGACTAATGGTTCTGGGGGACTTCAATCTGCCTTCGCTCGGTGAACACTCTGACGGAGCGCAGGAGTTCATGGCCTCCATGACAGCCATGGGCCTGACCCAGGTAATTCGAGGCCCTACCCACTTGGCGGGACATACACTCGACCTCGTATTCCTCTCGGAGCAGTGGAGTTATGATCTTGATCTGAGGGGAAATGAGACCATTCCCCTGTCGTGGTCAGACCACTACCTACTGAGGCTAGACTTCCGGAGGCCAAACCCCCACCGTGGGGAGGAGGAACCGACCAGGTGGTTCCGCCCCAGGCGACTGATGGACCCTGTTAGGTTCCAGACGGAGCTTGGGGTCATTCCAGATGCTCTCGCCCACAGTTCGGCGGAGACTATTGCTGCGGCCTGGCACTCGGCGGCATCAGAGTCTCTGGACCGAATTGCGCCACTACGGCCCCTCTGGGTCAGCGGCTCGCGGAGACCCCCTTGGTTCACCGAGGAGCTCCGCGAGATAAAGCGCCGGAGGAGACGCCTAGAGCACCAGTGGAGGTCCGACAGGTCCGTATCGAACCGAGCACTGTTGACAGCTTGCACCAAGGAGTATATTTGGGCATTGAGAACCGCCAAAAGATCACACATTGCCTCCTTGGTAGCGTCCGCCGAGTCTCGCCCAGCCGCCCTGTTTAGGATAACCCGCTCCCTCCTAAATAGGAGGGAGACGGGGAACCCCCTGCAGGGTAAGGCTGAGGAATATAGTCAGTTCTTGGCGGACAAAGTTGCTCGGTTTCGATCGGAACTGGACTCCACCTCCGCAGATCCAGCCGGGACACAGGGGAATAACTTGGTAGACCATCTCTGGGTTGAGTTTCAGGATGTTGCCTCTGGGGATGTGGACAAGGCTATGCGAGCTGTGAGTTCCTCCACCTGTATACTGGACCCGTGTCCCTCTTGGCTGACTGCCAACAGCAGAGAGGTGACACGAGGCTGGATCCAGGCGGTTGTTACCGCCTCTCTTCGGGAGGGACACCTCCCCACCGCACTTAAGGCGGCGGTGGTGAGGCCCCTCCTGAAGAAACCGTCCTTGGATCCAGCAGTTCTTAACAACTATCGTCCAGTCTCCAACCTCCCCTTTCTGGGGAAGGTTGTTGAGAAGGTGGTGGCCTTACAGCTTCAGCGTACCTTGGAGGAAGCTAACTATCTTGACCCCTTCCAGTCTGGCTTCAGGCCCGGTTACAGCACTGAAACCGCTTTGGTCGCATTGACCGATGATCTCTGGAGAGCCAGAGATGGAGGCCACGCGTCCATCCTGGTTCTCCTCGACCTCTCAGCGGCTTTCGATACCATCGACCATGGTATCCTTCTGCGACGACTGCGGGAGGTGGGGGTGGGCGGCACTGTTTTACAGTGGTTCTCCTCCTACCTCTCGGACAGGTCGCAGTCGGTGTTGGTGGGGAGGGAGAGATCGTCCCCGAGGCCCCTAACCTATGGGGTGCCGCAGGGCTCGGTTCTGTCCCCCCTGCTATTTAACATATACATGAAACCGCTGGGCGAGATCATTCGGAGGCACGGGATTAAGTACCACCAATATGCGGACGATACGCAGTTGTATCTGTCCGCCCCGTGCCAACTCAATGAAGCGGTGGACGTGATGAACCGGGGCCTTGAGGCTGTTAAAGACTGGATGAGAGCTAACAAACTGGTACTCAACCCGGAAAAGACCGAGTGGCTGTTGTGTTTTCCTCCCAAAAATTTGGCTAACGTTCCATCAATCAGGCTGGGGGGGGCAAAATTTATACCCCTCAGACAGGGTCCGCAACTTGGGAGTCCTCCTGGATCCACAGCTGAGTTTTGACCACCACTTGTCGGCTGTGACCAGGGGGCATTTGCCCAGGTTCGCCTGGTGCGCCAGTTGCGGCCCTACCTGAACCGGGAGGCTCTCACAACAGTCACTCGAGCCCTTGTGATCTCTAGGCTGGAATACTGCAATGTGCTCTACATGGGGCTCCCCTTGAAGAGCATCCGGCGACTTCAGCTAGTTCAGAACGCGGCCGCGCGAGTGATCATGGGCGCACCACGGTTCGCCCATATAATACCAATCCTCCGTGAGCTGCGCTGGCTACCTGTTGATCGTCGGGTGCACTTCAAGGTCTTACTTACCACCTATAAAGCGCTCCATGGTAGTGGATCTGACTATTTGAGAGACCGCCTCCTGCCAATTAGCTCCCTGCGTCCCATCAGATCGCATAGAGTAGGCCTCCTCCGAATTCCATCCGCCAGTCAGTGCCGACTGGCGACTACGCGGAGGAGAGCCTTCTCAGTTGCAGCTCCGACATTATGGAACAACCTCCCCGTGGAGATCCGTACCCTCACCACAGTCCAGGCCTTCCGCACAGCCCTCAAGATCTGGCTATCCCGTCAGGCCTGGGGATAGGATTACTCTCACCCCGCCCGAATGTTGAGTGAATGTTGTGTTTTTATGGATAATTTTCTTTTATTCACGATTCTTTTTTTTTTTTAAGTCTTGTCTTGCACTCCCTTCCCCTCATTGTTGTAAGCCACCCTGAGTCCCCTCAGGGAAAAGGGCGGCATATAAATCCTCAATAAAATCCTAAAAAATAAAAAAATCCTAAATAAAAAATAAAATAAACCAAGAAAAAAAGAATATAAAGAAAGAAAAGAAAGAGGAAAAAAAAAAGAACAACCGTATACAAGTGCATTCTTTTTCTTATTGAGACTATATTAACACCCACCCACCCACCCCCCATAAATCCCCATCCCTAATCCTCCCGACTTCCCAGGGCCCACACCTGGCACTGCCCTCTGTCTAAAGTATCTTATGATCGTATAGATTAAAAATAAAAGTAATATATTAAAAAAAATAGATAGAAAGAAAATACAAATTATCTAAAGGAAAAAAAGAAAAAAAAGGAAAAAAACAAAAGAAAAGAAAAAAAGAAAAAAAGAACTCTTTGTATTAAGCTCAGCCCCCCATCTTTATTTATGTTTAAATAGTGTAAGTCATTCTATATGTTTTTTATTCTCGTCTCTTGCTTCTTTGTTATTTACCCCAACCTCCTGTAAACTCTCCAGTTCTTCTTCCTTAACCTTATATTCAGATAAACATTTATACAAATTTGTATAGACATCAATATACCATCTAGCTCAAAATAATCTCACCAAACTTTCCCTTCTAGTAAAATTTAAGCAGCGTGGATCATTCCACACATTCAAATATTACTTTTCAGAAAAATAATCTCATCAAACTTTCCCTTCTAATAGGATTTAAACAGCGTAAATCATTCCGCGTGCATTTTACCCTCGTCCCTTGCTTCTCTAATATTTACCACTATTTCCCATAATCCCTCCAAATAATCTTTCTTAACCTTATTTTCAAACAGTAATTCACACAAGAGTCAAAATTTATACAAATTTGTGCAGACATCAATTTACAATCTAGCTCAAAATAATCTGACCAAACTTTCCCTTCTAGTAAAATTTAAGCAGCGTGGATCAAATATTACTTTTCACAAAAGTCAGTTTGCATTCTATCTTAAAATGATCCCATCCAGCTTTCCCTTCTAATAGGATTTAAACAACGTAAATCATTCCGCATGCATTTTACCCTCATCCCTTGCTTCTCTGATATTTACCACTATCAAATTTATACAGACATTAGTTTAAAATCTAACTCAAAATAATTTCACCAAGCTTTCCCTTCTAATAAAAATTAAGTAGCATGGATCCTTCCACATATTCAAATAATACTTTCAGCAAGAATCAGTTTACCTTCTATTTTAAGATGATCTCATCAAACTTTCCCTTCTAACAGAATTTAAACAGCGTAAATCATTCTGCATGCATTTTACATATATACATTCAGCATCACCCCACCAATATCCAATTCCGCTTTTTCTACCGGAGAGAGGTCGCAAACCCCCATTCAATCCACAACTTTGACAAATATTTTAGAATGTCTAAATCCTCGCTCTCCGCTTTTCTACTTCTCCGAGGGAGGGAGAGCTACCCCCTCCATCTTGCAGCCATGTGGTCTGTTGCTTGCCTTCTCCTTCAGCTTGTCTTTCCTCTTTTCCAAGTGAGTCAGGAAGTCCCGCCTTCAAAGTCTTGTAATAGAAATCTCGAGCCTCCGAAACAGAATTGAGACGAAGTCTTTGATTCTCAAATGTGACCGTAATGCCGGCTGGGGCCTCCCATTTATACTGAATCTGATGATTTCTAAGCTCTTTAGTTAAGAAAGTATAGTCTCTTCTTGCCCTTAACATCTGGAATGGTATTTCCTTGAAGACAATCAAATCCTGGCCATCAACTCGCAAACTATTATTGTGAAACTTTTGCATGATCGCATTTCTGGATTCTTTTGTGGAGAAATATATAATTATGTCCCTCGGGAGCTGTCGCTGTTCCGCTACCAACGAATTCTGGCGATAGATTTTCCGAATCTGCCAATCAAAATTAAGTCCCGGGCTTCCCACCGCATGGCTGAAGGCTTCAACAAAGGTCTGTTTCAGATTCTCTCGCTCCTTTTCGCGGAATCCTCTGACTCTTATTGCAAATGCCTTCTTGTTAAAGTTTATCATAACGAGCTGTTCTTGAGTATCTCTAATTTTTTGTTGTAAAGTTTGAATATTAGTGGTCAAATTAGAATTAGCCTCCTCCAAACTTTCCAATTTATTCTCTATTTCAGCGGTATAATCTGACAGGGCAGACACGGCTACAAACGTATTCACCTTCATTTGGGCAATTTTAGACTTTAAATTACCATATAGCTCCAATACAAATTCTTTAATTTCTTGTTTAAAATCATTAAGCATTTGAAAGAAAAATTCCTGTGTTAAGAATTCTCCAGTAGAGGGCGTAGGAGACAAGGGCTGCGATTCCTTAGTAGGTTCTTTAAGTTGATTCATAGATTCTTTAGGCACATTCATAGAGAGACGCTTCGATTTTGACCTGGGTGCCATTATAAATAAACAAATAAACAGGGCTTTCGCTCCCCTCTGTTTCCAAAAAAAAGATTATTTTGTTAAGGAGCGGTCTGCAGGAAGGTAAAGCCGGCTAAGTACATCCCCTATCAGTCACCAACGGAGAGAAATCGCCATTTTGAAGTCCGTTTAAACAAAGAAGCCTCTAGGACGAAGAGGCTGGTATTTAAGATAGTAATAAAAGCATAAATCTCACAGGGGTGGGACCCACCCGTATTAATCCTAGCTTCAAACAACTTTGCTTTGTCCTGGGGGGGGGGGTCACCTGTCTAGGGCTGCAAAAAAAATGCAGCTGAGAAGAACTGGCTGGAGATAAAGGCTCCGCTTACGCTGGATCTAATCTCTGTCCACAGCCAAAAAAAAAGAGAAAGGCTTTGAATTACGAATAGACCCTAGCACACAGAGCTGCTCCCTGCCCCTTTATAGCCAAAAAGGGGTGATATCTATGATCTTATTTAGATATACAGACCAGATCTCTGAGAGGAGCTCGGTTGAGCCCTCCTCGGCGACAGCTCCTCCCCCAGGAAGTCCTGGAAGGAATTTCTTAAGCGCATTGGCTCCGCCCAGGGCCTAAGCTCCGCCCACCACCCTCAGACTAATGGGGCTTGCGAGAGGACTAATTCTGTTCTGGAACAATATTTGCGTTGTTTCATCAATTATCAGCAAGATGATTGGGTGGACTTGTTGCCACACGCTGAAGTGGCTTATAATAATTCTGTCCATAGCAGCACTGGATTCACTCCTTTTCGTGTTGTGTTGGTCAGGACTTTGTTCCTATTCCTGAAATTCCCCTTGAGCAACCACAAGTTTCTTCCGTCTCTGAGTGGAGTGAGTGGTTGAGCCATGTTTGGCCTTTGGCACTTAGTACTTTGGATGCTGCGCATCACGCTCATAAGAAACAGGCTGATAAGAAGCGTGCGCAACCTTACCAATACAAAGTGGGTGACCAGGTTTATTTATCCACGAAGTTCCTTCAAACTACACAAAAGTCTAAGAAGTTGGGGCCTAAGTACGTGGGCCCATTTCCCATCATCAAGGTCATCAATCCTGTTTCGGTTCGTTTGCAGCTACCCAAGCATCTCAACCGTGTTTATCCAGTTTTCCATGTTAACCTCATTAAACCAGTTCGTTTCTCATCTTTACGTCTGCCTGTGGACCCACCACCTGCTCCCCTGTTGATTGATGGTGAACAACATTTTGAGATTCGAGAAATATTGGACTCTCAATGGAGGCGGAATCAGATTCAGTACCTAGTGGCTTGGAAGCATTTTCCTCCATCTCAAAGCGAATGGGTGGACAAGTCCCATGTCCGTGCTCCCTGACTGCTTCAACAGTTTTATTCTGCTTATCCTGACAAGCCTTGACTTTCTCTCCCCCCCTCTTTTTCTCTTCTGTTTTTGTTGTTCGTCTGTTTGTTTGTGTTTTGTCGTTTTCCAGGCCTGAACGCCTTTTTCCGGAGGACAGCCGGATGTCAGCCTCTGCTTTGCTGTTGCTTTCGGCTGCCATGAAACGGGGAGGGAGGGCATGGTATTTGGGAAGGGTTACTCATTGTGCTGGAGGAAGGTTCTGGAGCTCAGCTGCCTGTCGGACTACGCATGCGTAGGAGATTCCCGCCAGGACTAACGGCGCCGACATTCCATCTTCATGATGACTTTTGAAGTTATCTCACACCTGACACTTGGGAGAATTATGATTGGACTGTAACTGTGATGCCAAGGGGTGGGGAATGGGTTATTCTATATATCAATCGCTTTCGCGCCTAAATAATCAGACTTCGCTTCGCTATGCCTTTAATCATTTATAATTAGTAAAAGTACACTTGATTTCTACTCATGGAGTCCTGTGGTCTTCTTTCCTAATTATCTAATGGAGAGGTGCTGACACTAGGTAATATTAATCAATAGGTTTTTTTTTTTAGCTTCTTCTCTAATAGGTTTTTTAACTTACTTGCCTTGGATTTGTTATGAATGTATCAAAAGTTTAAACCTATTAAAACTGGAGATAATATTTTCCTTGGCTGTTTTATCTTCACAAAATTATTCATTCTACCTATTGGGAAAAGGAACAGCAGGTGGCAGAAGAGTTCACTACAAGGCGGGATAAATTGGGCAAGTAATTTATTAGCCAGAAACTTCTGTTACGAGTTTCTACTTTGCAAATTGCAAATCCTATGATCCCCAGCAGAAGTTGACATTCCTTATGTCAGTTCCAGCTTAGAAAAAATACTGTATTGGATTCCTGAAAAGCTAGTGAAAGGGTATTTTAATGAAGGAAACACTGAAAAGTACATTTATTTCGCTTTAAATGAAGCAAGCTGAAATATGGTTAATCTAATTCTGACAGCTTAATAACCATTTCTTTTTAAACTGTGATCAGTTTTCATGTTGAAATACTTTGGGTTTTTTTCTGAATTCATCTAATAAAAATATTTTCTCATCGATTCTAGTTTATTTTTATTTTTTAAAGGGTATGGTGAGTGTATGGGACTTGTATGTGTGAATTGAATGATCCCACTTTTATTGTTATTATCGTTGTATTTTTGTGTTTTAATTATCATGTGGGGATTGTTTGTGTGAGCGCCTGAGTATGTCTGATTTGGAGGACCTGCCGGGGAATGCGGGGGTCACTGGGGTGGTTGGGGGGACCACGGCCACGGGAGTGGGTCGGAGCATTGCGGTCGTAACAGGGAGGGGCAGATATGGCGGGGACTTTAGGGCTGGCCATTACCGGGGAAGGAGGGTTCGCTACATCACAGAGATCCCTCCTTCCGGCCCTATGAGTCCCACTCTGAGGCCAGATAGCGCAAGTAATCAGGACCCTGGTCTCAGGCTGCTGTCGCTAAATGCCAGGTCTGTTGTTCACAAGGCTCCCCTCGTCCGGGACTTAATTTTAGACGAGAGGGCAGACCTGGCATGTATTACTGAAACATGGCTGGGCACGGAGGGAGGAGTCCCCCTCGTAGAGATGTGCCCAGACGGATTTCAGGTGCTTCATCAGCCGAGAGCCCAGGGAAGGGGTGGCGGTGTGGCTATTGTTGTCCGGGAGTCTTTAGCACCTCGTAGGATCCCTGCTCCGGAGCTTGTCGGGTGTGAGTCCCTACTGGTGAAGCTGGACCTCAAGGGTCAAGTGGGTCTGCTGCTAACATACCTGCCTCCCAACTGCGTTGCAGCAGCCCTCCCCTCGCTCCTCGAGTCGGTAGCCGAGCTAGCAATTGAGTTCCCTAGGCTCATGGTCCTGGGGGACTTCAATTTGCCTTCGCTCGGTGAACACTCTGATGGAGCGCAGGAGTTCATGGCTTCCATGACAGCCATGGGCTTGACCCAGGTAATCCGAGGCCCAACCCACTCAGCGGGTCACACACTCGACCTCGTATTCCTCTCGGAGCAGTGGATTTGTGATCTTGGTCTGAGGGGTAATGAGATCATACCCCTGTCGTGGTCAGACCACTGCCTACTGAGGCTAGACTTCCAGAGGCCAAACCCCCACCGTAGGGAGGAGGAACCGACCAGGTGGTTCCGCCCCAGGCGACTTATGGACCCCTTAAGGTTCCAGACAGAGCTTGGGGCTATTTCTGATACTCTCACCCACAGTTCGACGGAGACTCTTGTTGCTGCCTGGCACTCGGCAGCATCGGAGTCTCTTGACCGGATTGCGCCACTACGGCCCCTCTGGGTCGGCGGATCCCGGAGGCCTCCTTGGTTCACCGAGGAGCTCCGGGAGATGAAGCGCCGGAGGAGACGCCTAGAGCACTTGTGGAGGTCCGATAGGTCTGAATCGAACCGAGCACTTCTGACAGCATGCACCAAGGAATACATCCGGGCACTAAGGACAATTAAAAGAACACACATTGCCACCTTGGTTGCGTCCGCCGAGTCCCGCCCAGCCGCCCTGTTTAGGATAACCCGCTCCCTCCTAAATAGGAGGGAGGCAGGGGACCCCTTACAGGGTAAGGCTGAGGAGTATGTCCAGTTCTTGGCGGACAAAGTTGCTTGGTTTCGGTCGGACTTGGACTCCACTCCGCAGATCCAGCCGAGACACAGGGGGATAACTTGGCAGACCATCTCTGGGTTGAGTTTCAGGATGTTGCCTCTGGGGATGTAGACAAGGCTATGTGAGCTGTGAGCTCCTCCACCTGTATACTGGACCCGTGTCCCTCCTGGCTGGTTGCCAACAGCAGTGAGGTGACACGAGGCTGGATCCAGGTGGTCGTTACCGCCTCCCTTCGGGAGGGGCACTTCCCCGCTGCACTTAAAGCGGCGGTGGTGAGACCCCTCCTGAAGAAACCATCCTTGGATCCAGCCGTTCTTAATAACTACCATCCAGTCTCCAACCTTCCCTTTGTTGGGAAGGTTGTTGAGAAGGTGGTGGCCTTACAGCTTCAGCGTACCTTGGAGGAAGCTGGCTATCTTGACCCCTTCCAGTCCGGCTTCAGGCCCGGCTACAGCACAGAAACCGCTTTGGTCGCATTGACCGATGATCTCTGGAGAGCCAGAGATGGAGGCCATGCGACCATCCTGGTTCTCCTTGACCTCTCAGCGGCTTTCGATACCATCGACCATGGTATCCTTCTGCTACGACTGCGGGAGGTGGGAGTGGGAGGCACTATTTTGCAGTGGTTCTCCTCCTACCTCTCGGACAGGTCGCAGTCGGTGTTGGTGGGGGGGGGGCAGAGATTGTCCCCAAGGCCCCTAACTTATGGGGTGCCGCAGGGCTCAGTCTTATCCCCCCTACTATTCAACATATACATGAAACCGCTGGGTGAGATCATTCGGAGGCACGGAATAAAATACCATCAATACGCGGACGATACACAGTTGTATCTGTCCGCCCCGTGCCAACTCAATGAAGCGGTGGACGTGATGAACTGGGGTCTTGAGGCCGTTAGGGACTGGATGAGAGCTAACAAACTGGTACTCAACCCAGACAAGACCGAGTGGCTGTTGTGTTTTCCTCCCAACAATTTGGCCAATGTTCCATCACTCAGGCTGGGGGGTCAAAATTTATACCCCTCAGACAGGGTTCGCAACTTGGGAGTCCTCCTGGACCCACAGCTGACTTTTGACCATCATTTGTCAGCTGTGACCAGGGGGGCATTTGCCCAGGTTCGCCTGGTACGCCAGTTGCGGCCCTACCTGAATCGGGTGGCCCTCACAACAGTCACTCGAGCCCTTGTGATCTCTAGGCTGGAATACTGCAATGTGCTCTACATGGGGCTGCCCTTGAAGAGCATCCGGCGACTTCAGCTAGTCCAGAATGCGGCCGCGCGAGTGATCGTGGGCGCACCACGGTTCGCCCACATAACACCGATCCTCCGTGAGCTGTGCTGGCTACCTGTTGATCTTCGGGTGCGCTTCAAGGTGCTACTTACCATTCATAAAGCCCTCCATGGTAGTGGATCTGACTATTTGAGAGACCGCCTTCTGCCAATTACCTCCCTGCGTCTCATCAGATCGCATAGAGTAGGCCTCCTCCGAATTCCATCCGCCAGTCAGTGCCGACTGGCGACTACGCAGAGGAGAGCCTTCTCAGTTGCAGCTCCGACGCTTTGGAACGATCTCCCCGTGGAGATTCGCACCCTCACCACCGTCCAGACCTTCCGCACAGCCCTCAAGATCTGGCTATCCCGTCAGGCCTGGGGATAAGACCCTAACCTCGCCCCACCCGAATGCTGAATGAATGTTGTGTTTTACTGGTTTATTTTTTTATTCACATTTTTCTTTTTTTTTCTTGTGTTCTGTCTTGCACTCCCTCCCTATTAATTGTAAGCCGCCCTGAGTCCCCTCAGGGAAAAGGGCGGCCTATAAATGTCAAATAAATGACTAAATGACTAAATGACTATATTTTTAATATGTTTAAGAATGATTCAACTTACTGAATATGTGTGTTTGTGTTTGTCAGTGTGTATCTGTATGTTTAACAATGGTGCAACTTACTGGATATGTGTTTGAATGTGTGTGTGTCAGTCTGTGTCTATCTATCTTACAGAGTAGAGATTTCATAAATGATTTAATTTTTGTGTTTAAGGACCCCTTTCCCTTGATATTTCTTTCTTTTTTGCAACATTTGTTCTTAAACACATTGTTCTGGGATGGGAGGTCAGTGGAATGCTTTAGCTACTACAGCAAGAATAGCTTCACAAATGCCTTTGCCCTTTTGCCACCTACATATACACACACAAGAGCTCACACATAATGTAAGTTTTTTCCAGGTCCAGGGGATCAAGGTATCTTCAATGGGAGTAGATAATGTTATCTTTTTGCCTGATGCAGACTTTCAAGAGCATTACAGATGGGCTGAGGCATAGCTATCTCTGCTTATCAGTTGATTTATGTTGGTTAAAAACAAGTGATACATTGATCGTTTAGGCTTGGAACTGATGGCTCTCATCTGTCATGCCTTGCTGTACTTGAGAATCCATTTAGGTTGGTTACACAGCTAGCTAGATGATGATTAAGGGAAAGGCAGAGTGCCATACTCTGATCAGATTGCTGAGTTCGCGAGGAAGCATATATATGGATTGTTCATTATATTTAGCCCATAGCATTGCATTGTGATTCTGTTACTGATACAAATATAGTTATATATTTTTAATCTAATATAAATAATATAAATAATCAATATTTAACTGAAGAACCTAAAGAATTAGTGGGACTAAGTTGAAAAATAACAACCAATGTGTTTGTTACAAAATAGATTTAGGCATCTATAACCATTGATGTCTCAATGACTTTGGCTATATATAACAGAAGAAGGTTCTAATCAAAAAAGTATTGTGTTTATACTGAATACTACCGCATGGCTACTGATAAGCTGGGAAGATTCCTATTGGCTAAGACGTGCCTTTTGGCTGTCGGGAGAATCGCAAGAACCCAATTGGTTACCTGTCTGACAGCTCGAGGTATAAATAGCTGTCAGACAGGGAAAGCTTGCCTTTGCTGTTAGTAACTTGTTAATGTTGAATAAAGCCTTGATCATTGAGAAAGCCTCTGCTCATTCCTCAATAGCTCAATATTAAGCACTGGTGACAAAGGTGGGATCAGGTTTCTAAACACCCACCCACCGAACTTGGACAATACTGAGGAAAATTTACCTCACAAATTTACCTCATAAAAGCCATGGCAGCGATTCCCAGTTTTGCCACTTTTATGCCAGACAAGCAATCTTTGGAAGCCTTTCTTCAAAGATTTGAATGCTTCCTGAATGCAAACATTTTGCTGGAATCGCCTCTGAAAGGAAACAAGGCTATTTCCTAAACTCATGTGGCCCGAAGATGTTTTCCACATTCCAGGTTCTAGCTGCTCCAATTTCCATGCATGCAATACCATGGAAGTATTGATTAACAAGTTAAAATCCCATTATGCTCCTGCCCCGTCTCACATAGCCCATCGGCATGCCTTCTGAAATTGCACACAGGGGTGAAGGCGAAATAGTTAGCCAATACATGGCTGCATTGAGGAATTTGTCCATACATTGCGAGTTCCAAAACCTTGATGAGGCTCCGTTGGAACAGTTAGTCTGTGGAGTAAAAGACATGTGTCTCCTGTTTATTAGCCTGCTCTGAGATGACATTGCAAATTGTTATGGATGAGGCTAGAGCCACGGAGCAATCCAACAGGTCAGTTGCCAAAATTCAGAGGTACCAGACAGCCAAGCCTCATCCTTAGCAGCCGTGCATCAGCAATGTGATGGAAGAGAGACCTGAGCGGGTGACGACGATGACATCAGTCACTTCAAAGCAAACCTGGGATATTGATGGAAGACACAGCCAAAAGCTCCTTGGTCCAGCTGTCTGAGCTGCAGCGGTAACCACTTGTGATCCACCTGTAAGTTCAAGACAGCCACCTGTAGCCATTGTGGGGAGACAGGCCACCTAGCCTACCTGTGCCATGCCACACTACCCTCCAGGTCTACGACCCTTCAATCAGCTGGCTGGCAGATGACCAAGCAGACCCCGTGAGAAGCCTCGTATTATCAACCGTGGAGAAGTTTCTGTGACTTCCGAAATTGGGACATAAAAAAAATTACCTCAAAGTGTTGATTGAAGGGACTCCATGTAAAATGGAAATTGATACCGGGTCCGCTTGGTAAATAAGGGAGTAGCCTCAAGCATTTAATTCCTACTATTAACTGCCAGAATTTGAACTCATGTCAGTTTGCGAGACTATCAGGGCAATTCCATTCGAATAATGGGTTGTGGGGGTTTTCAAATTGAATACGGTTCTTTCAAAGGGCCCCTGCCACTTATTGTGGGTCAATATGTGGGGGAAATATGCTGACTCTGTAAACTGCTTAGAGAGGGCTGTAAAAGCACCATGAAGCAGGATATAAGTCTAAGTATTATTGGTATTGCTAAGGGAGCGTTCATGTTTCCTAATAGAGAAATTATTTTAACAATTTCACCCGGGAAGGAGTAGAGATATTTATTGAGTAGAGGTATTCATTTTCATTATAAAAAATAGTTTTAAAATGACAATTTGTCATTGTCTGGATTAAAATACATATTTGGAGTAATTTATGCAAAGATGAATAAAGTATGCAATGGTGAAAATGGCAATGTTTTTTGTACCGACCAAGTCTACACTAGGCCCTTTAAAGTAACATCTGCACAATTTGTTGACAACTGGCTTTATGCTTATGTGGATGAAGCCTCAGACTACCAGAATAAGTAGCTAATGATCTCCCTCTCTCTTTCTCTACAACTGGCTTTTGCAACCTCTTCCATTTGATATTTGGTGGTTGCTAAGCAACATTGCACAGGGTGGCAGAATGAGCAAGATCTGTCAAATGCATTATTTTGAGGCCTTAAAGAGACAGCCTCTGATGTATGGAAAATATATGTTTTAAATTATAACTATTACCTCAATTAAGGTTTTTTTCTCCCTGATTAATGCTTAACTCATGAATAATTTTAGAAGACCTGGAAGAAATCAGAAGCTGACCTTACCATGGGAAATAAGAAAATCTGTGCTGCCAACAGAAATGGTCACAGAGTTTCTGTCATCTCCAACAGCTTGAAAAAATAAATTCTTCCTTTGCCCAGAGAAGTCAGATTACACGCAGGAAACAGAATTTGATCAGTATCACTAACTCTTACTCAAATCTCTGACAGTTTTCTTACTAACCTAGATAATTTCTATATACCATATTTTTGGAGTATAAGACGCACCTTTTCCCCTCAAAAAAAGAGGGTGAAAATCTGGCTGTGTCTTATACACTGAATACAGCATTTTTGGCCTACAGAAACCCTGCCCCCTTTGCAAAAATGGCCATGCATAGCCTTTACGAGGCTTCCAGAGTGCTCCTGTGGACTGAGAAGGGCAAAAATGAGCAAAGAACAGGCTCTTTTCCCCCCAACCCCCAGGAGCACTCTACAAGCCTCACAAAGCCCTTGTATGCCCTTTCCCTCTCAAAAAACCCCAGCTTTTTTTGCAAAAAACGGGCTGTTTTTTGCTCACACCCCCCCCCCCAGCCCCAGGAGCACTCTAAGAGCCTCCCAAAGCTCTGCATGCCCCCCCTTTTTTTTTTTGCAAAAAATCAGGCATGCAGAGGGTTTGGGAGGTCTGCAGAGTGCAAAAACTTTTTTTTTAATTTACCTCTTCAAAATCATGGTGCATCTTATACTCCCTTGCATCTTATAGTCCGAAAAATACAGTACCTAAATATAAAATGGAAACAATGTTGAAGAATAGAAATAAATAATTTCTAGTGTTTTTTTTCTCTTTCTAATCATAATTATTTTCTCATTTAATTATTTTCTTCAGCTAATTTAAAGAGCTATGACTCTTTAGAACATAGCTTCTTAGGTGGAACTCTCCAGGCCTGGGAATAAAAATAGATAATTGTAGAACTGGAACAAATGATCATTTCCATTGTATCTAATAAGCAATTTAAATCAATAAGCAATTTAAATCAAGACTCAATTAGAAAGAGATTTGAAGGTAATAGGGAGACTCTGTGTTAAAACCCTGTTGTTGATGAATGACAGTCAAGGCATAGATACTGAGTTTCCAAGTTTGGGTGATCTAATCCTTTTTCCCCTTTGCAATAAATCTGCCTACTTTGTGAAAATCTTGATTCCTAGGGTGAGCTGCTTTAAGGAATTAAGCATTAATCTTGGAAAATAGATGTATGAACTATAGCCATTATTTGTTAGTGAGTTCATTAAAGTTGACTTTTCAATTGCCTTTGATCCTCTTTGTAAATGTGGCCTGGTTGAATATGGAAGATGTTAATTGCTTATTAGATACCACAAACATGTTCAACTGTTCTTCTTCTGAGACATTTCTTAACTATCTGTTTTCATTTTCAGGCTCCAAGAATTTCATCATAGTTCTTCTAAAGGATATCCCTTTTATAATTTTCAATGGATGTAAGAGGGCTAAGATTTTTAAATATAAGCCAATGATAGGTAGTTTCTTTAATCATCCTATAAACCTATAACCCAGTGATGGGTTCCGGATTCCATTGCAACCAGTATGGTGCAACGGGGCCGGGCATCCACCACATGAACATATGCAACGCGTGCATGTGTACTTACGCTCCATGCGTGTGCGCAGAACCCCTAACAGCTCAAATACAGGTAAGAAGCATTGGTGGGCAGGTGTGCCCGCCGGAGCACCATATTGGAACGGTACCCAGTGCCCCCAGCAAGCACCGCTACACCCGTACTGGTGCATACCAGTCGTATTCCACCACTATTATAATCATAGATTATGATAGTTTTCATATCTCACTGCTAGGAAAAGAAATATCTGCATTCACATAATTGAACTACTTTTTTCTTTATTTATTATTATTTGCCACAAGTGATTTGCTATGGGGGATAATGGGAGACATTTGACTATTGGCTCTTTTGGATTATCACAAAGAAAAAGAAAGTATTGACTATGATAACTTCCAGAATCACATAGTAATTTTGTGTAAAGATAGCACTAATATTTTTTTTTCCTTTGGGGAAGGAGAGCACCACTTACTTGTAAATAAGTATAATTTTTATCTGGCCATCTGGAAAACAACCCGTTCCATTTTGTCTTCTAATAAGAAATTTTATTCTGTTTGACATGGAATTATGCATTGATCTACAGGTTTTCAAGCTATAATTTTTATAGTGACAATACAATAAAACTGAATACCTTATCAAAGGCTACTTTGTTAATTACTCTAGTCATTCCTTTCCTAGGTAACTCAGGAAAGTCAGTAATTCCCATGATTCATCCTGACACACAAACATACTCTAAATATGTCATACTTAAAAAAAGTGTATCACTTGGCACACCACCCAATAGCAGACTTATTTGTCTAGAACAGGGGTTTCAAACTCAAGGCCCATGGGCCAGATCCGGCCCATGGGCTGCTTACATCTGGTCCACGGGACCATCCAGGAAACAGTGAAGGACCAGCCTGCAGTGCCTCTGCCAGTGAAAATGGAGCTCAGGAGGTCTATGTGTATCCCTCCCAAGCTCCATTTGCACTGGCAGAAGGCTGCAAGAGGCCATTGCAGCTGAAAACAGAGCTCCGGAGCCCATTTTAATTGACAGAACACTCAGGCCACTAAAGGCGCCCTGACATGAGTGCCATTCAGCTGGTCATGCCCACCCTGGCCATGTCCACCCCAACTTCCCAAGGTCAAACACAACCCCAATGAGGCCATCAATGAAATCAAGTTTGACACCCCTGGTCTAGAATCTGTTATCCCAATTTTCTATATTCTATCTATTGATTTTCAGCTACAGTTTAAAGTGTTTGAATGAATAAAAGAATGAATGAATGGATGAATCTCTAAATTAAGAAGATGGTCAAATTATCTTACTTCAAAAACATTATTTAGCTCTCAGACTTGTAGATCTTTGGAGAAAGCACTGATGCTGGAAAGGTGGAAGAGAAGGTGTGGTCACCAATAGTCAATAGTGACTTGATAGCACATAACTGAATAAAGAAATCTTTTGTATGCCTAGATCCTGAAATCGCTGACTATTGTATGTGTAGAACTTACCTTTATAAAATCTCTCACTAACTTGCTTCAGAAGATTGTCTAGGATCCTGAAATCTTCTGAAGCAAGTTAGTGAGATATTTTATAAAGATAAGTTTTACACACGCAAGTCATCTTATGCCACATTAAATCCTTTTAAAATTGTGTAGCCACTTGACTTTAATGGTTATTGTGGTAATCTTGATCTAAAATAGTCAGATTAAATGTAGCTCCTGTTTGCTTGCCATTTTCATTTTGCTATTTTCTTTGGATTCATGATAATATCATATGTACTTGAAAATAAATTGATAACATGGATTTTCTGAACAAGCAGAATGATGACAGATAGGGATAAGAAAAAGAAAAAAGAAAAAGAGCACAAATATGAAGACAATTTAATTTTTTAAAATATTTTTTAAAAAAATCTATTCAACCTGTTCAAAATTCATGTTACAAAAAGCATAGAGAAATCAGAGGCTGCATCTTTATTTTAGCACAATCCTCATTGAAAAATGCTGAGCTGCAAACTGTATTCATTATAATGTGGTACATCTTAGAGATTCGTGTTACTTGTTCATGTGAAGCAGCAATTTTATAATGTCTTAGGCAAGCACATCTTAAAGTTGTTTTCCTGACATTGTTTTTGTGACCTTGTATTTGATTGCAGACCTAAAAAACCCAACTTCCTATATCAACAAAAACAGTTTCATCATAGTTTTGGATGTTGACATAGAATATAAAATCCTTCATCAATCAAAGTTGACTGACCCTAGGAACTATTCAACCATGATAAGTTCTGCATGTACATATAACTTTTTATGTATGGCTACCACTCAACCCATGCAGGCAGTTCATGTTGCAAGAGGTGTTTGCTACTAAGTAAGAATCAGGAAAAGTTTAATAGCTTATAGTAGAGTAATTGTCTCCATTAATTGTCCTTGACTATCTTGCATTAATTGTATTTTCACAATTAAATAAATCCAACCCACCAGATCAGGGAAGCAGGCTATGTTTTAGGTCCCCTCCATTAAGGAGACCTACCTAGTTGGACTAAAAATAAGGGCCTTTTCCATGGTGGCTCCCTCCCTGTGGAACATCATCTCCATAATAATAACACTGGTCCCCATCTTGATACTTTCCTGAAAGATTTGGAAGATATGGTTTTGTCAGTGGGCCTAGGATATCTAGTTGATATGGAACCAATCAAGTGATTTGTTTAAATGTTGTGGCCAGGAGGGTGGAAGTATTGAATTTTAGATTTGTAGTTTTACTCCCATAAGCCCCCAGAGTAACAATGGTGAGCCATGCAAATTCATTTAATAAATGAAAAGTCAAGTTTAAAATTAAAACATTACAATTTTATCTGGTTTTTTTTCACAATAAAAGTTGACACTACAGAACAAAGGTATTTATTAATTGTTACACTTTATACCAAATTAACAGAGAGAATAGAAAGAAACAAAATTATATTCCCAAATTGGAGTATGCCCAAAATATCTTTCAACAATGTCAATGATATTCCTGTGGATAAATATAATTTCCTCTTTTGAAGAAAGTGTCTTTAGTTATTATTCTATCTTGCTTTTGATCTTCTAGTGAATCAAGTCTTAGAAGAAAAATCAGCAATAAGTATAAAATGCAGGATTTCCCCAGCTTCAGAGTTTAGAAGTGCAATAATATATTACTTTTCCATCTTGCAAATACTTAATACAACACATAATATCCCACTGGAGTCTTCATTTAATAACATCCCAGCTGTGTTTTCATGGGAAGTAATCTTCCCTTTATGCTTTCTCCACTTAAAAAATATTTCTAACAGGTCTCTAAAAACAATTTGCTATTAGAATTTTAAACATTGCCTTCCCACAATAACAATGCTTCTTTAAAAAAAAGCTGTCATAGCATCTTTTCCCAAAAAATGATGATTAAATTGACCATTATATCTCAAATGATTATTTTCTGGGACAATATTCACACTGTACCCTTAAGCTGCTTCTTCCCTTGCTGATGGTCAGTTAGAATCTCTAAGCCAGTTTAAGACAATTCTGTCCCATTGGAATGCTTTTTACCAAATATTCACTCAGGATTGCTGGCTACAGCAGCTCCCATCAGACAGTTTCCTGCTGCTTCCCAGCATTCTGTGCCAAAGAAACAATGGCTAATCACTCTTTTTCCTGCCAGTGGGCCTTACTGTTTGAACAAACTTACATAATTTTAGTGATTTACACTAAGAAATGGGCAAGGATAAAAGAATTGAACTCTTGGTAGCATTTCATATCTTCAACATTTGCATAATGTTTTTTTTAATTGTGGTATGATATGCATGAAGATGTGGTGTGTTATCTAATCACGTTTTTGTGGAGTTCAGGATTTAATTATTTTATGCTATAAATAATTGTCTAAACTTGCTGTGGGAGGGTATCCAAAATTAGAAAGGCGTCATCATCATTACAATGATGATATTCACCATTTCCATGATTTTTCAAATGCTATCAATATGGTTGCATGTATTTTCAACAAATCTATGGAGGCACGTTGATAAATGCCTTCCTTCTCAAATACAAATTTAATCTATGAAAGACAGAAATTTCACTTTCACTATATTACAAGCCAGGTTGTAAAAAGGGCTATAAATTGCACATGATCTTTTATCACAATGATGAACATAACTTAGCTCTTTCCTTTGAGATGTATGTGGATTTACAAAAAGTGTGAATCTTGCACTGCAGATTGTTTTCATCAGCCAAACCACATTGATTTGCCAAGTGCCAACTGTGACCAAAAAACTTATTTGGCCCAGATTCAGATATTTTGTCATAAACATATGTTCCCCGGATATTGCAGGATCAAAACTTGGTCAGTCACTGGGACAGTGGTGGGTTTCAGATTTTTTTAGAACCTGTTCTGTAGGTGTGACCTGTTTTGTGGGAGTGGCTTGGCAGTCATGTGACTGGGTGGGAGTGGCTAACTTGTTATCACTCACCAGGAGATGTTATGGATTGGGTAAAATGTGGTGAAGCTCATTTAACAATGCTCTTGCTTAGCAGTCAAAATTTTGGGTTCAATTGTAGTCATAAGTCAAGGACTATCTCTATCTTCATCTGCATGACAGCCTTGTCCTAGTAAACTATTTCACTTTTCTGGCAAGTTTCCTCTCTATTAGAGGCAACAAAATAATCCATACAATGTAAGGTAGCCTTCTAGCCCTAAATTGCTCTGCTGTTTTTCTTTCTTTCTGCTAACAAAGAAACCTGCCTGAGGCCCATTCCACATGGCTGTCTGATAGAGATAATGAGATAATGACCCTAGAGAAAGTTTGGCTCCATTCACAAGCAGGAAATAATCCAACCCCTTTTAGAAACACAATGCTCATATTGCACAAATCCCAAAACTTCAAAAACATAAAACCATATAACATATAACCATATAACCAATTTGTTCTTTCCTGCACCTTTTCAATTTAAAGTTATTAAGATTTGTGGACTTCAACTCCCAGAATTCCACAGCCAGGGATGTTCCGATTTAAAGCGACAGCATTTTTTTTTCTTTTGCAAAAGAAGTTTCCTTCTTTCTTTTTCTTCTCTCTTCCCCTCCTTCCTCCCTCATTCCCTCCCTCCCCCTCTCTCAAAACACACACACACACACACACACACACACACACACACACACACAGAGAAGTTGGATTGGATTATCTCTAGTACCCCATTCCCTCTCTCACTCACTCTCTCTTAAACAAACACACACACACACACACACACACACACACATGCACAGCTTCACTGATTACAAGTTGAATTATATATCTTTTCCAATGACTTGAAAGCAACTCCTATGCCATCCCCCCCATTCCCCCGCTGCCTTCCCCAAACACCTCCTCCAGTGCAAATGCAGCCTGCTGTCTGGGTGGGAAATGCCCGGAATGCAATAAAGCGCACCCACTCACCTCCTGCTGGCAGGCTGGGGTGAGAGGAGACTCAGAGAAGCCGGAGGTCCAAGCCTTCCGAAAAAAGGGGCTGGGGGAAAGTGTGTGTGCTAGCTACAGCATGGCTCTTTGCCTAGCTTCCTGCCTCCTCCTGTGGTCTCCTCAGTGCTCACTTGTGCTTTCCCTCCTCAAGTGTAGTTTGATTGCAGGCAGAGCCACGTTGCCTTTTCAAACTTGTAATCAGTGAAGCTGGACTGGATTTTTACATACCTTTATTCAGCTGTGTGTGTGTGTGTGTGTGTGTGTGTGTGTGTGGACTGGATGGAGGCCTGGGGAGGAAGTCATTACACTTGGGAAGGACATGCATGAGCGAGCACTGAGGAGACCACAGGAGGAGGCAGAAAGCAAGGCAAAGAGCCATGCTGTAGCACACACACTTTCCCCGGATCGGTTATGTAAAAATTCAGCCCAGCTTCACTAATTACAAGTTTGAAAAGGCAACGTGGCTCCGCCTGCAATCAAACTACACTTGCACAAGCGAGTGCAGGGTCCTTCCCTCCTGCCTTTGGCCAAAGCTCCACACAGCACCAGGAGGATGAAGTTTGAATTCCTCCCCATCCCTTCAACCCACATGTAGCTTTTCCAGCTGCTTCAGAGAGGGCTTCAACACTGCTCTTGCCTCGGGTCCTCTGAAGAAGCCCCGCCGTTCCTTCCTTCCTTCCACAGCTGGAACGGGTTCTAACCAGCATGGTAGATTTGTGGAACCTCTTCTACCAAACCTGTTAGAACCCACCCCTGTACTGGGACCAGAGATTTAGTCTTCCAAGCTTTTGGACTCATGCTGGAGCCCATCGTCAAGGAACTTCTCTCTTACCAGAATGATTCCTCAGAGAAGTTCCTTAAGGATGGGCTCCAGAGCAAGATTGAAAACTCAGAAGACTAAACTTGTGGTACTGGTAACCGACCCAGATTGGATCCTGAACATATTTTGTCAGTTATACTCTAGTAACTGAAGATTGTACTGCAATCACCTATGTCTCACCTTCCATTTGCATTCTATATGGGGCTACCTTTGAAAAGTTTTATCCAATGTAAAGTATAACAATCAGATGATTTTCTGCTACACAATTTGGAGATCACACAGAATAATGCTAGTAATATATCAATTATACATTGATTCTCAACTTGTTTCATCCTTGTTTCATAATATAATTTATCATTAAGAACATGCTTGCTCAAGTTTTTAACAATACATTTATAAGGGTTTGGGGCCAAAAGATCTGAAAGGCTATTTTTTCCAAATAAATCTCTTCATTATATTTGAACTTCTGTGTTTTTGTTGGTTACTCTGAAAAGTTATAGTTGTTTGGAGGAAGATATGAGGCAAGGCATTACTACTGCACTGTTGCTGCTGCTGTTGTTACTGGACTGTTAATACTGCACAAATACTGTTAATACTGTTATTATTGCATTGTTGTCAAGCATTGACAATATTCAGACATCATATTAGAAATAGAGCAGATTACATATTATGGATCCAGCAGATTTCTTAAGACTATTTACAACTTTCCTCTGCACAATTCAACTACTCTCTTCCCCTATAACCAGCTATTAAAGAACAGCTATACCAATTTTCTTTATGCTAAATCTGTTTCTTTTAAATAGGTTGGGTGGCTGTGGGGTTCATTTTTATTTAAAATCAATCCAAAGCATGCCTCTTTTTAAATTTATTTTGTTTAGAAAGAAAAAAAATCCTTGAAAATCAGTGATTTGCAACTGAAGCTTAGTGACAGGAACCAAAGAATTTGAAGAGACTATTTTAGGCCCTCAAATTCAAGTCCCTGTTCAGTGCAAGAACCCAAGATAAAGCATCCAGATAGCTGCCTCATTTCTGTTTGAACACATCCAGGGAATAAACAGAACACAATATAGGAACCACAACGAATAAAGAAGGAAGTACATTTTGATTATCATATAGTCATATGAAGTGAACTGCCTGGCACAATGGGAATACACTTCAGCCTAGGATGTGTAAAAGAAAAACAGTTCAAATTCAAAGATTTACAGTTTGAATTATAAAAACAGCTATATGATGCCACACTGAACTGAAAATCCTCTTTTTGCTCAGAGTTCACCAAATTACAATTATTTTCTCCTTTAAAAGAATATACTAAATCAACCACTTTTATTTTGAATAAAGCACCTATAAAAGAAAATAGAGCTGGTGAAAAATGTTTCAAGGTGAAGGTTTAGAGCCTCACAATGAGCACATTTTGGACTGCACAACTTATCTCTTTTTCCTAGCTAGTTTAAGTGTCACAATGATCAAGTGATCTATCTGATTTTTATTATAATTAAATTCTTAACATTCATTTTAAATCCATGAATAATTTAGCCAATAAAGGAAAATATTTGTAGCTCAGGGTTAAAATGAAGGGTCCCTGGTGCACTCTGAGCTTGGTTGTTTTATTCAGGCATTTCATTACCCAAACTAGTTTGGGTAATGAAATGTCTGCAAGAAAATAACCAAGCTCCGAATAACTGAACATTGTGGCAGCTCTATAAAATAAACAGATGATGATAAGAAAATATCAACATTTAATTTTACTCTAGGTTTGGGAAATTTTTAATCATTTATTGAAATCAACAAAGCAAGAAAATGATGCATAAAATAACTTACTACCATCTTTGAGATAGGAAGCTTATTTTGCATCAGGGATCAGGAATAAGTAACCTGACCACCACAGTTGTAAGAAGCAGAGAAAGATTAAATAGAAGTAGGGACAGTTGAGAATGGATAACATTTCCTTATGAAATGCCTATCTGACAACCCAAATCAGGAATATAGCATAGAAAATACGTTTCTCAATTGATGTCTTCCAAAGGTATAACTTCAGTTCTGATCATTTCTAGTTTGAGATCATTTTGAAAGTTTAAATCTATATATCCATAGTACTTAGAGAACTAAGTACTATTTAAAAGATTGATTTATTTGCATAGTATGAAGGTGATCATAGAGTTGGGCATTAACACTGATTAATCTGGCTTGGATTATGCTAGTAATGATTTTATCAATAGAGAAGTATATAGCCAGATTTGTTTACAGGAGGTCATATCTTGAAATGCAGCAAACCATCAGTATATTAGATTGCAATTGCATGAATGATTCAATTCTGATTGGAAATTGTTAAAAATTCATAGCAATGCAGTTTGAGGAACTATTGAAGGCTGAATTAGTTAAAACAAACAACATAAAATTTTAAACTCGCTGGAAAGGTTTATCATGTCTGCTACAAAATTCAGTTAAGAACTTCTCTTTGTTCTTGAAATATATGTATTTCAGAAATTGAATTTTCCCCACATATATATTAGGAACATAGAACTAAAAACAACTACCACCAAATTCTCTATTTCAATTTTTTAAAAAAAAATAGAATTCTTTAGGACAGTGCTTTAGATGTTAAACAAATGGAAACAATTGATTAACCAAATGGAGGAAGAGTTTCTGCTGATATATTGTAGGCTGCATCCCATTTAATGAGGCAGAGACCACTTGGAGTTTAGAAGTCCAGGTCAGCATACATGTCTAATGATGCATTCTAAATGTGAATACAGCTAACTGTAGACCAGAGTGGCAACAGGATACATAGTTGGACAATAGAGATTTGATTGGGCTAAAGCCAAAAAATGAGACTAGGAAGGCATGCTGGCAAAGCAGATAAGTAATGATCTGGGGCATATCATGGAAAGATGCCAGAAAGCAGAAACACACAGAATGGGAGAAATCAATATTGAAGGTTTGTAAGTTTGTTTATTTGTTTAAAAAAAACTTAGCAAAAGCTGGAATGAACAGTTCTGAATAGGACAGCATGACTTTATCTTGATGTTACTTAAGTCAAGACGAGAGGAGATGATTATGATTCTTTTCACTTCACATCTCAAAGCCTTTCAGTAGTATTAATAAACATGTGCAAATACCTCTTATATCTACTGGAACTGGCAAAAGAAGTCTTAGAAGTGTGGTCACTTCATTTTTAGAAGTAGGGAACACCTTTGAAGGTGTCAAGCTTTACATACACACATAGGAATGTGCATGGGTGTGTAAGCAAAATACACATGTATTAATTTACCTTATAAGAAAAGTCATGGGACAGAGGAACAGTAAAGATATTAAAGGATGATGGTAACAATCTGTTCACCTCTTGGGGATAGAACAAAAGAAAGCACAGTATCAGTGCAGAACAGCATGTCTTTGTAGTATAAAATTGTATTTATTTATTTGTTTATTTAATTTCTATAGCCCCACATCCTAGTCATATGACCCTAGGCAGCCTACAATTCTAAACTATAAAACAGTTAAATCAATTAAAATAATAAAAAGCATTCAAAGAATGTTATTAAAATATTATTAAAGGTTTCTTGGTGGCATTATCTATATCTTTAATATGTCCACATATTCATAAATAAAAATTTAAGTAGATGTAAATCACAAATTAAATTTCCATTCCTAAATTGCTTAATCATTTTGCTTTCTAGGTATTATTATAATATAAAAAATATTTGTATAGTTTTTCTGCTTGCTGATAGGAATTTTTAAAAATGCAATTAGCTTACATTTGATTTTCCATACTTTGGGAAAAAGAGAGCTGAAGTTTAGCTTATAATATAGAGATTTATTTAGTTAGTACCTCTCTTGTGCTTCTCTTGATGACTCCAGTGAGTAGAAATAGTGTCTTGTAGCCTGAACAAATTGCTTCTTTGGTGCTTCTTTGATGATCATATTTATCAAGGAGTTTTAAAATTGTGTTGCAATTCGGCAATAGGGGAGCGCAATGGCTCAGTGGTTAAATATGCTGAACTTGTCAGTTGGAAATGCTAACAATTTAAGACATTGCACTAACTGTGCAATGGAGTGAGCTCCTGTTCCTGCTCCAGCTCCTATCAACCTAGCAGTTCAAAAGCTTGCAAATACAAGTAAATTAATAGGTAACACTTCAATGGGAAGGTAATAATGTTCCATGGGCCTTTGGCATATAGCCATGTTGACCATATGGGCATTGAAAATGTCTTTGGAGGGGAAGAAGGCGGGGCTTAGCAGTGAGAAGATGGAGTTTCAGGCTATTCCTGAAATTCCCCTATTCCGAAGGAATTGGACGGGTCGTTTTCGATCCTAGCTGTCTGGGGAGATTTGGGGAAGGTTTGGGGAGATCCAGTGACCTCAGAGACGTTCACAGGTCTCGGGGGGGCTTGGAATTCAACCCCTTTTGCCAGCTCCTTCTGGATTAGCTGTATGCTAACCAAAACTGCAGGTTGCCCCTAAGAATGGTAGAAGTGATTTCAACTGGTAAGCTGATTTTATTACTCAAAGAGAGACGGTCCGCAATCTAAGCTAATTGAAACCAAAGAACAGAAGAATCTAGCGGCGAATTGGTTTTTCTTTAATGGATTTATGACCGGTGGTTACCCTATTTCTTAAATGTTTTTAAAGATCTACTTCAACATTTTCTCTGACTCTCTTTAAGTGGGCTGTAAACTAACTTACTATAAATTGGCTTTCTACGATCTGACACTTTTATTGCTTGGCTGTGTTGGTCTAAGATCAGATAAGATCGCACAGCTCCCAGCGTGTTTTTACTTGCAAATATTTTAGACTGCGTCATAACATGGCGTCGATACATACTCCAAAAAGTTCGTTTCAAATGTTTTTCTCTGCATTTCAAAAGTTGTTTGACTCATATGCAAGATTTGAAAAAAAATTGGACCATTTGATATTAAAATATGAAGAAAAAAGTGAGAACGTTGAATGTTTGAATGTTCCTGAAATACAAATGAAGAATGTGAGAAATGAAGCCTCTCAACTTGCTGACATGCAGGGCATCTGGGTTATTTTGGAGGGAGAAAGAGATGCAGCCATACAGAAGACTTATTTTAAAAGACAGAGCGCAGGAGGAATGAGAAGCATTAAAGAATCTACACTTTATGAAACATCATTTGCAGAATTTTTAATTCCACCCTTGAGACAAATTGAAAAATTTAACAAGCCTGGGACAACGTTATTATTTCATCCTGAGTAAAAAGGTGCGAAGATATCCCTGTTTGGACTTGCTTATAAAAACATTTGGTAAATCTGTTCTACGAATGGCAATAGGATTAAGAAGGTTTTGTTATTGCAGAGACATAGGCTGATAGATGGAAGAATACAATTTGAAATTAGCTAAATCTAATTACTCTTATTTGTAATAGATATAGCTGAATAATAATTGATATTGATAGTAATGTATATAATGTGGAGTTGATATGATAAATAATAATTGGATATGAAAAGGGAAGGTTGGAAATATTTTTGGACCATATACAAAGGTTATTAATCACAATAATTGTTACTATTAAAAAATAAAATAAAATATATACAGTTAAATGTTAACTAATATGGGGAAAATGTTACGATATACGATATAATTACATAAAGAAGGGAGAATGATAATAAACTACATTGCATGGAAGATGGAATTTTTGGTATTAAATATTATGGATGTTCAGCTAAAACAGGATATGAGGATTTGATGTTAATAGAGGATTTTACAAACAAGTAAATGAGATGTCAGCATGTGGTTATGGACTAAACCTTTGGCATAGTTAAGGATGAAGGATGTTTAAATAACTGTAGTCAACTAAAAGTGGAGGTATAATGATGTCAATATGGTAAACATATGAGTCAAGATATTTGAATTAATATGAATTATGATATGAATTAATTATAATATGAATTAATGGAAGAGATGCACCAAAACATGTTGTAACCAGCTGATATACTTTTTTTTTTTTTGGATATATACCTGTGTTACCTTTTTTTTTTTTTTTGGTTTTTCTTTTGTTTTTTGTTTTGTTCTTTTTTTCTTTTTTGTTTTTTTTTTCTTTTTCTTCGATTTTTTCTTTCCCCACTGGTGTGGGCATGTATTGTTTAAGAAAACAAAAATTATTATTATCATTATCTTTTTTTTAAAATAATAATTATAGTCAAATGAAAATGGATATATGATGATGGTGACATGTATGAATATTTGAGTTAAAATGCTCGAGTTAACATGAACTATGTTTCTTTTTATATATATATATATATATATTTTATTATGTTTTCATTCTATACAATCACATATTCACTATGCTTAATCAGGGCATATAACATTGAATAATAAACACGGCCCTCACTTATATAGAAAATGCCCTCTACAATACAAACCCAGTATACCACCTTGGCCCGCCATACACCCTCTTTCAACCCCCTCCAACTTTCATTCTTCCTTCTCACACACCCCTCTACGCCTACTTCCCCTCCCCTTCTTTCTAACCCTAACCCTATCACTCCCTCTCCATTCCCTCCCTCCCTTCTCCTCCTCCTCTCTCTCACCCTCTCCACCCTCCTTCTTCTTTCACTCGACTCTTTCCTTCGGTATCTATTACCTTCCAGTATATTCGGTTTGTTCTATTTTCGCACTAACATTGAAAAGCCACAGTATACAAATACAATCATGGAATTTAACACATATTGAATTTCCCCCCTCCCCCCTCCCCCTAAATCCCCACCTCCCTTCCCTCCCCCCGACTTCCCAAAGACCATACGTGGTATAACTTTTGGACAATCACAGTCTAAAATATCTCTACATTGAACTCAGCTTCTTACTGTTACCCAAATTTTAAACAATTTAAATTATTACTGAAACTAAGCATAAGCTATCTGGAGTTTCTTAGTCCCATATTTACTTTTTATGTAATCAATCCATTTTTTCCAGTCTCGTTTATATCTCTCATTTGAATGTTCTTTGAGATATGCTGAGATTTTGGCCATTTCGGCTAAGTTCATAACTTTCAAAGTCCATTCTTGAATTGTAGGTAAATCTTTCTTCTTCCAATACTGCGCCACCAAGAGTCTTGCTGCCGTTATTAAATACAGAACCAAATTAGTCTCTGCTGCTGTAAAATCAATACATATACCCAGTAAAAACAACTGGGGGGTAAATTTTATCCTTCTTTTAAAGATGTTTTGCAGGATCCACCATATTTTTATCCAAAATGCCTTGACATTACGACATGTCCACCATATATGAAAATATGTAGCATCACAAGAACCACATCTCCAACATTTAGGTTGAACATTTGGATACATAGAGGCAAGCTTTTTAGGATCTAGGTGCCATCTATAAAACATCTTATAAAAATTTTCTCTCAAGTTTTGTGCTTGTGTAAATTTCACATTTCTTACCCAGATTCTTTCCCATGTTTCAAGCATTATTGGTTCCTCGATATTCTGAGCCCATTTTATCATACAATCCTTAATCAGTTCCGTTTCAGAATCCATCTGTACTAGTACATTATATATCCTCTTTATATGCATTGAGCTTTGATCTCTTATTTGTTTAAACAAATTATCCTCAACTTTTACAAAGCCAATTTTTTTATCTGTTTTCCACCTAGCCTGTAGTTGACCATACTGAAACCACGTTTGAACTACCTTCTCTTCTTTAAGTACCTCTAAAGATTTTAGTTGCATCACCCCTCTTTCTGAGATAAGAAGTTGTCTATAGGTGGTTCTATCGTGTTTTTGTTCTACATTCATATTTTCAATTGCATGTCTAGGAATTGCCCACATGGGCACTTTATCATTTAATTTATGTTGATATTTTTTCCAAACCCGCAATAAAGCATTTCTTAAGATGTGATTTTTAAATTTCTTATCCATTTTTTTGTTAAATAACAGGTAAGCATGCCAACCATATAACAAGTCATATCCCTCGATATTCAAAATTCTGTCATTAGTTAGATGAATCCAATCACTAATTGCAGATAATGCCACTGCGTCATAGTATAATTTTAAGTTAGGTAATTTCAATCCTCCTCTTTCACGTGCATCTTGCATTATTTTCATCTTTACCCTCGGCTTCTTTCCTGCCCACACAAATTTGTTGATACCCTTCTGCCATTCTAAAAGATTCGCATCTCTTTTAAGTATTGGTAACATTTGAAAAAGAAATAAAAATTTTGGTAAAATGTTCATTTTTACTGCCGCTATTCTACCCAGCAAGGACAAATGCAGTTTTTCCCACCTTTTCAACTCCAACTGTGTACTATGCCAAAGTGGTTCATAATTATACTTGTATAATTTCCCATTTGAGATTAAAATATTAACTCCAAGATATTTAACTTTTTTAACTACCTCACATCTTAGCATCGCCCCCAGTTCTTCCTTCTGTTTGATAGTCATATTTATAGCTATTATTTTGGTTTTTCCTAGATTTATTTTAAATCCCGAGACTTGACCATATTGATTGATCGTATTCAATAATACCCTACTAGATTCCTGCGGTTGTTCCAATATTATGACCAGATCATCCGCAAATGCACGGACTCTATATTCTTGCTGTCTAATTTTAATCCCTTTTAGACCGCCCAAGCCCCGTATCTTATTCAACAGTATTTCCAAAGTTATAATAAACAATAATGGGGACAGAGGACAGCCCTGTCTTGTACCTTTTTCAATTTGAAAGGAGTCTGTCAGACTTCCATTGACAATGATCTGGGCTGTTTGCTGCTGATATATTGCACCAATTGACCGTAAAAAGCCATCTCCTATCTGCATTTTTTGCAATGTCTTCAGCAGGAATTGCCAATTAACTCGATCAAAGGCTTTCTCCGCATCCAAAAATATGAATGCGGCCGGGATTTGATTGTTCTTTCCCAGGTATTCTAAAGCGTTGATAATTAATCTAACGTTGTCCTTCATCTGTCTGTCCTGTATAAAACCAGTTTGATTGGTATGTATCAGTTGTTGAATTACCCCCATTAGCCTATTTGCTAATATTTTAGTAAAAATTTTATAATCTACATTGAGTAATGAAATAGGTCTGTAATTTTTTGGTTGGGTAAGGTCTTGGTCTTCTTTGGGTATCAACGATATGAACGCAGTCTTCCACGAAGGAGGCACTTTCCCTCCTGATTGAATTTTATTGAATAGTTCTCTGAGGGGTTCTACCATTTCTAACTGTAGATTTTTATAATAAACAGCTGTTAAACCATCTGTGCCTGGTGCTTTCCCTAACTTTAATTGTTTAATTGCCTGCAAAATTTCCCCAGAGGTTATAGGTTGATTCAGCTTATGCCTATGTTCTTCTCTAACTAGGGGGATTTTCTCTTTATCTAGGTATATGTCTATATCTCCGTCCTTAATTTTATCCCCTTTATACAACTCTGTAAAAAATTCCCGAAATACCTTTTGGATCTCTTCCTGTTGAAACACTTCCTTCCCTCTGTAACACAATTTGGATACATTTCGAGCTTTCCTTTTTTTTTCTAATCTGATAAGCCAACCACCTACCGGGTTTATTTGCATTGCAGAAAGTATTATGTTTAGCATATAATAAACTAGTAGCTACCTGGTCAGAGATCAGCATATCAAACTGAGATTTTAATATAGCAATTGTTTCCCTAATCCTTGTATCTCCTGAATTCAATGTTAATTCTGACTCTTTCCCTTTAATTTCCTCTTCCAATTCTTTTCGTTTTTGCCCTTGTTTGTGTCTATGTATTTTGTTTATATTCATTAATACTCCTCTCATATACGCTTTGCTTGCATCCCATACATATTCCAAAGATGTACCCTTGTTCATATTGAGAACAAAATATTCCGATAGCAATTTTTTACAATCATTAACATACTTTTCATATCTAAATAAGTTTTCATTCAACCTCCAGGACCTTCTTGCCTGGGCTACCCTTCCCAATTCCATCCAGACTGGATTATGATCTGAAAGAACTCTCGCCATAATCTTTGTCTTCTTCACCCTACAAAGTAAATCATTTGTAATTAGTATAAAATCAATCCTTGAAAGAGATTGATGTCTATTGGGAAAAAAGGTAAAGTCATATTCTTCTGCATGCCTCTCGCGCCAAGCGTCTCGCAATTCAAAGTCGTCCAGCATGTCAAAAAAGGGTTTGGGTAATTTAGCTCGAAATTTGGTGTTCGGGCGAGCTGTCTTCTTATCTCTTTTGGTGTCGATCACGCCATTCCAGTCACCCAATAATATACAAGACTCAAAGTCCCACTGTACTAATTTAGCATGGAGATTTCTATAAAATCCATCTTGTTGTTGATTAGGAGCATAAATTCCCAAAAGTAACATCTTTTTCCCTTCTAAGATTAAATCTAATGCAATATATCTTCCAAAGGGATCTGCTTCAATTAGCTCAGCTTTAATGTCTTTTCTTAAATATACTACTATGCCATTTTTCTTTTCCATGGCTGAGGTCGCAAAATGTTGGCCCAGTTTGGGGTTAAACAAATATTTTTGATCGGTTGATTTGATATGAGTTTCTTGCAAACAAATTATGTCATTCTTAAACTGTTTGAGATAATGAAATATTTTCTTTCTTTTCTGTGGAGAGTTCAGTCCGTTAACATTCCATGTCAAAATCTTAGTTGTCATTTTTGGTTGCCTGAAGCTTTTTTAGAGCCTCCCGCAAGGCCTGTCTCACCTTTGGTTTGGCTCCTCCCACAGCTTCTGAGCTTGTTGCAGTAGCTCCTTGATCAGTGGCCAACGATTGTTGAGATTGTTGCATAGTAGCTTGTTTATCCGTTTGTCTGGTGGTCTTACGGTTGGATCTTTTTTCCTTGACTCCTTGCCCTTCCGGGAGAGGGAGATGATACATTTTATCTGATGGTTGTGTGGTTTGCTGTTTATCTTGTTCGTCTCGTGGTTTTTCACCATATCCCGAAGGTTCAGGGTATCCCATCTTCAGAATCTTATGATAGAAATCACGAGCTTTCCATACAGAACTGAGACGATATCTTTGTTTGTCCATTGTAACTATAATACCGAATGGGGCATCCCATCTGTACTGTATCTGATGCTTTCTGAGCTCTTCCACCAGAAAAGCATAATCTCTTCTGGCTCTTAGCATCTGAGGTGGTATTTCTTTCAAAACAATCAGGTCCTGTCCACCAATTTGAAGCTTAGTATTGTAAGACTCTTGTAATATCATATTTCTAGATTCTCTTGTAACAAAGTATATTACCACATCTCGGGGAAGTTGCCTTTGTTTTGCCGCCCATGAGTTAACACGAAAAATCCTGTCAATCTGCCAATCAAAATTGGATCCCGGTTTTCCCACCAGACGGTCAAAAGCTTCAGAAAACATTTGCTTTAAGTTCTCCTGCTTTTCTTCACGCAGCCCCCTCACTCTTAATGCAAGCTCCATCTGCTTATACTGTATCATAATAATTTGTTTTTCAGCATTATCAATTTTTTGTTCCACCACTTCAGTTTTGGATATCAGGTTAGTTTTAGCTTCATTGAGAGTTTCTAAATTATCTTCCATTCCAGAAATATATTCTGTTATCACATTTACAATTCCCATCATATTATCATTCATTTTAGTGACCCTGGTATCGAATTTGTCATATAGAACTTCCATCTCATTCCTTATTTCATCTTTGAAATCTTTAAGCATTTCTAGATTCTGTTCTCTGAATTCTTTAAACATTTCTAAGTTCTGTTCTCTGGATTCTTTGAACATTTCCAGAAAAAATTCTTTTGTTAGTACATCTCCACTAGGGGGCATAGATGGTGGGGGCTGCAACTTTGTACCAGGTATGGGAGACGTTTTTGGAGGTAATTTCACAGAGGTTGATTTGGATGCCATTATATTTTGGTTTTAATTATTTATTCTAAATTGCTAATCCACTGTGCTATGTGGAGAAAAAGAAATTCCTCCCCCCCCCCTTTTTTTTTTCCTTCTTTTTTTTTTCAAAGGGTTTTACGGAGGATTTCAAAAGAGAAAGTCCGTTTGGAATGTTTGGAATGTCTCTGTATCAACAACAAAGAGTCTTGAAAGCTTTAAGGGAGTAGCTCTAATTAAATTATAAGAGATTGTTTCTTTGATTCTGTACCAGGAAGCCGGAGATAACAAATGCAGAAGCTGTAAACGCCATTTTGAAGACAATTAAACAAAAGAGGTTTTTATAACATTGAAGCTGGTATTTCAGATAGAGAAAGGTTTTAAAGTTCACAAGTTTGGTCTTTGCTTGTATTGATTTTTAATAGTCTCTTTTCTAAAGATTGTCCTAAGGGGGAGGGGTTCCTGTCTAGTGCTGTAAATAACAGCTGCGAAGTTCAGGTCGGAGTTGAATGACTCAGCTTTGGGTTGATCCTCCCCCTCCATCCACAGCTCACAAAGAAACAAACTGTGAACTTCAAAGAAGATTCTTACCAGCTGAGATTCCTCACTGCTTTTTTCTTGTCTGAAAAAAGAGTTATCTTCTTGATATTGAGTAGATAACGAACCTGAATTCTGGGGACAGCTCTGTTAAGCTGCCGACGGCGACAGGCCACTCCCCGGAAGTCATGAACTATGTTTCTTGACTGTGGAAGAGATGCGCAAAAGTCTATCTGTAACCAACTGATGCACTTTCTATAGCATGTAAAGAAGGATGTTGTATTTGTTTTAAATTAAAAATTAAAAAAATTAAAAAATAAATAAATTATGGACACTGTGAAAAAAAAGAAAAGAAAAGAAAATGTCTTTGGACAACTCTGACTCCCATGGCCAAGAAACAGAGATGAGCTCTGCCCCCTAGAGTCAGACATGACACACCTTTACCTTTTTACTTGGCAATAAACAAGATGCCCCACTATCGTAGGAAGAAAAAAGTTATATGATTATTACAGATGAGATGTGAATACACATACTCTGTTTTTTCTATCCTCTGAGTACCAGCAATCTGTTCTCAATAATAATGAGTGAAATCTGCATTGCAGTTTAATTAATATTCTTAATATGTTTACTTTTTAGTCATGTATTTAATACTTTTTCCACAGTCACATTAAAAATCACAACTTAGTATGCAGGGAGGTGAAATCTCAGAATGTGTTGCTCTGAGCCTCAGTGCCCTCCACAGTGAAAGATTAAAACCACTTCTCTGGGCTTTGATGAAATATCTAAGGGAGAGGTAGAAACCTGTTTTGTTATTACAATGGAATATCAGAGCTTCAAATGCCAAGAGAATATAACTTGCTTGAAACTACTGTATATAGTCAAGTATAAGCCTAGTTTTTCAGCCCACTTTTTGAGCTGAAAAAAGCCGCCTCGGCTTATACTTGAGTCAGTGAAAAATTTGCCTGAAATGGAGAAGAAAAAGGGGTGGGGCCATGCCGCTGGGTGACGCTCGTGAATGGCCCAGCGCCCCTGAGTTTCCCCTCCCTCTTTTGCCATGCAGCGTGCACCACACCATCCCCCCTCCTCACGTTCTAATGTAATGCAGGGCTATCTTACGATTCCCCTTCCTCCCCCTCCTGCCGCTCTGCAACGATGTCCCACCTCCTCCTTGTTATGGCAAGCAGCCACATAGCGATGTCCCACCTCCTCTGGTACAGTGATCCAATGGTAGGAATCACTGTGCCGTGTGTCATAGGAGGCGGGACATCATCATCACAGCGGGACATCAGCATCATGAGGTGAGTGAAGTATTTCATTGAATACACCGGTATTGTGTGATAATAATTTGTTATGCAGAGCAAATTTTTACAATGGCTACTGCATATTTAATGGGCACAGGCAGGCTGTATATGTTATTCAATGGGCAATGGCATTATTGGTATCTATTTTTATTTTTGAAATTTATCGGTAGCTGCTGCATTTCCCACCCTAGGCTTATACTCGAGTCAATAACTTTTCCAGTTTTTTGTGGTAAAATTAGGTGCCTCGGCTTATATTCGGGTCGGCCTATACTCGAGTATATACGGTATGTATAAACTTTTTACATCTGAGTGTTTGAGAACTCATACAGGCTGATTCATACTTTGGTTTTATTTGCCAGAGTACATTGCTCTAGAATGTACAATAGTTGCTATAGTTGCCCATGCTATGTTATTAATGACACTATCACTCATTTGAGCTGGCCTTTCTAGGAAATTAAATGCAATATATGAATTTTTATCTGTTGCTTATTATTGTCATTCAGATGTTTGCATCTTATGCCATTCCACTTTCATGCACCTGCCATTTCTCTCAACTTTCTACAACTAATACTACCTAATTTTCAAAGGTCAGAAATGATAATTTCAAATAATACTCATATATTAAAAAGTACTACATTTGAAAAGTTGAGCGCTCTAGATAACATAAAAAATCAGTTTACAATATAAAACAAACAACTTATTACCTCTATATAAACAACTATTGTTTTGGATGGCTTCATCCATGCTTTCCTGATATTATGATTATGCACTGTAGAGTTTGTAAGGGTCGCTTGATCATGGTAGACTTTTTATTGCTTCTTTTTGGAGCAAAGTGGTGCTTGCTCTCAACCTGAGTGGCTTAATAGTTATTAAAACTCAATTGGCATCGTATAAAACATAAAAAATGAAATAATGATAACTAATAACAAAGAATTACAAATGGAGTTACCACCTGATAATTCTTGATCATGCTTTCTCAATATTTATTGCTTAAGGATTGCAATTAATGTAATTGACTGATTGATTGTATGTAATCAAGTTGGTGTCAACTCTTAGCAATGACAAAGATAGATTTTACCCAGGGCAATATGTCTTTCATTCATTATCAATCTAACTACAGTTAAGTTCATCTACCTTACTTCTGTTATCCTCTTCTTTTTCCTTCCATCTTTTCCAGCATTAGAGACTTCTCCAGAAAGTTAGGTTTTCTCATATTGAGTGTATCTCTGGATTTATATGTTTGATAAACTACTTGTTTGTTTCCTTGGCTCTCCACAGTGTTTTCATTAGTTTTCTCCAAGTCCATAGCTTAAAAATGCCACATCTCTTTCCATACTGTTTCTTCAAAGTCCAATTTTCATTTCCATAATGAAATTTTCATTTCCATTGCCTGCTTTATTCTGATCTGTATAGGTATAAACCAGTGACGTGCAGTGAGGTTGATACCTGGTGAGGCTCAGCAGGGCAGCGGTCGGCCTCGGTGGGGGGGGGATTTGCATCGCGGGAGCAACCAAGCGCCCGGGCCTGCAGCAAAGACGCTTGGTGGCTCCTGCGATGCAAAGTGCCCCGCTGCCCCCCCCCGCTGTCCCGGCCTGCGTCCGCTGCTTCTCCAAGCTCCGCCGCTGGAAGTCCCAGATCGCCTCTGGGGGAAGGCTGAGTGAAAAACGGAGCGAAGCTTCTCTGCAGCTTCCCGGTGCTGCCCAGAGGCTCTTGCAGGAGCACGTGTCAGCGGCCGGCGGCCTGGAGCGGCCCCAGCTGTGAGACAAGGGAGCACTTAAAGTAGCCGCTGCCGCTGCCGCCACCACCGCCCCGCTGGGCGAAGGAGGGGTGGTGGCGGCGGTGGCAGCGGATGCTTTAAGTGCTCCCTTGTCTCACAGCTGGGGCTGCTCCAGGCCACCGGCCGCTGACACATGCTCCTGCAAGAGCCTCTGGGCAGCGCCAGGAGGCCGCAGAGAAGCTTCGCTCCACTTCTTACCCAGCCTTCTCCCAGAGGCGATCCGGGACTTCCAGTGGCGGAGCCTGGAGAAGCAGGCCAGGGCAGCGGACAGCAGCATCGGGGATGGTGGGGCACTTTGCATCGCGGGAGCCGCCAAGCGCCCAGGTCTGCAGCAAAGAGGCAGCCTCCTCCTTCTCGCCCACTCCTCTCTCCTCTGAAGCACGCCCCGCCCAACGTAAGCGTGCTCAAGAAGACACGATTGGCTGCTTCCAAATCAGGAGGCGGGAGAATTAATGCCTCTTTTCCATCTGAACTTCTTTGCCTTTTAACTCTTTATTAACTTTTAGAAGGCGAAAAATTCCTTATGGAAAAGAGGCCCCGAGTTCTCTCGCCTCCTGCTTTGGTTAACACTAAGCAGACACCAAGCCACTGTGAGATGGAATCTGGTAGCAACTATCTTGGCTTTAATTATTTAAAAATATATATTTAAATTTCTTTCTTTTTCCTGAGGAGACTGGTGAGGCTCCGCCTCCCTTGCCTCTAGTGACTGCACGTCCCTGGTATAAACACATCCCAACATTCAATATCTTTCATAAGGCCTTCACAGCTACTCTGTCAAATATTTGTCTGAGATGTATTTCTTGACTGCATCACCAGCTACTCGATCAGGCCTGTCAAACTGGCACCCCATAGGACAGATATGTCATGTGTAGGCCACGCCAACCCTGGCTCCGCAAAGGCAAAAAATATCACGAATTGGCCTGTGATGCAATCAAGTTTGACACTCATGCATAGATGTTCCAAAACCTTTAATGTAGCCACATCATAAATATCATTGGTATTCCAAAAGATAACTTTTCTTAAAATCATGTTGAATGGCATTTGAATTAAGGAGCCCATTATCTGGCACTAGTTGGTAAATCATCTATGATTTATATAGACATGGTTTACCATTGTTGTTTCTGATGCAGTATGATATGATCCCTTTGCCACACAAAAGTGATTTTCTGCCTCAAGCCAGTTCCTATATTATTGCTCAAGACAGGTGCTTACTTGCTTTAATTGGTCAGCTGGGATAACTTTTATGTCTTGTGTGATGCCATAGAGATTTTATACTCTTGACATATTCTCCCGATTTTCTTTACTGACAACTCTTCCCCACACACAAACATACACCACTAACAGAAGGAGCATAGGAAGTTTTTAATGGTGATGAATAATTGTTACAATCATTTATCATGATCTTTGCCATTGTACAAAGTTACTATATCACACTAACATAAAGCTACATTATAATAACACATAAAAATTAGAAATAAGAAACTATGAAACTAATGACAACCAAACAGAGCTTGAAAAAATAACCAAAATTAGTGGCAGAATCACTTGCTGAATCGAAAAAGTTTCAGATAAAACTTGACATAATGAAAAACAAAACAATTACCTTACGAACAATGTAATGTAATAATCCAATATGGAATATATATGCCAGATGCTAAGTTTACCTTCTCCAATTAAGTCATTGCTATTCTACCAGCTGCATCAAGTAAAATATATTCAGAACAACAATTGACCCTGGAGCATTCTAAAACAGATGATGGATAGTCATTACTTTATATAATTCCCCAAATGTCACTTCACACTTCTGTGTTACTGTTCCTTTTGTCATGCATGCAATATGTTATTAAGTATGCTTTCAAAACAAAGGTGACTGAAAACCAGTTCATGAGAGATGAGAAAGGGAACATTTATATAAGATTCTGTTCATATGGCTTTTCAGGCTACCATTTGGTGATAGTGCAGGGGATATACAAAACAGTCCACACATTCACAGTGGGAATGATTGTGTCAGAGTTTGGAACTTGATGTTGCGCAGATGGATTTTAAATATTCATGCAATTTAAACTATAGTTAAATGTCATGCTGTTCTCCAAGAAATGTAAGGATCTTTTATTGCCACCAGTCTAAAGCTGCATGATAGCAGTGTTTATTTTGTACTCCATCACGAACCAGCTATCATAGGAGTACTTAATCAATATATTATGTGCTGTGTTAAATAAAAGTAGTTCCTTTAACTGACAGGAAAAAGTTTGTGTGCATAATTAAAGAGATAAGACTTTCTTAAATGAAACTATTTCACAGCACAAAAACAGACATATGCTCTGGGATATAGCTCCATTGAGTAACATGCATGGAATTCAAAGAAAAGGGAAATATGTTGACTAATTAAAGAAGATTCAACATATAAATTATTGCTTCTGTGTGTCTTATTTCTATGTGTTTTGTAAATGAAAATGTATGTTTTAAGGCTCATTTCAGATCAAGTCCTATCATGTGGAATGGAGGAAGGGAGTCTTGAACTGTAATCTAGTGGGGAAGAGCCAGGGCAAAAGTTCTATATGGAGAAGTCCTTTAGGTGAACCCCTGTTCATTAGTCACCTAATGATCTTGCCCAAGTATTACCTATCTCATATTATTGGGTGTGATAATCTGATAATTCAGAGTCAGTTGGAGTCAGGTGGTTTCAAATAGAAAAAGAGGATTCTTATTGGTGAAATAAATTGTGGAAGAAGAAAAGTATGATCTGAATTGTTATGTTGAGAATCGAGAACCCTTGTTGAAGGAAGTCAATCAAGGGAAGCTCTTGTAAGAAGCAAAGAAAGTAAACAATTGAAAGCCTATTTGTTAATTTGAAGAACAAGGTAATACAGGAAAAGCACACAAAAACTTCACATGGAGTTGGTTAAGATCAGCAATGTTAAACAAGGAAATAAATGCTTAATTTTAGCAGCCCAAGGACTTTTGCCAACTAATTGCATGAAGGTGAAAATTTATATTTAGCAAACTAGATATAGTAAATGTCACCTTTGTAGTGAAAAGGATGAAACAATTGATCATTTGATCAGTAGCTGCAGCAAAAAATTCAGAAACTGTCTAAAAGCAGCAACTATCTAAAAGCAGTTGCCAATATTATTCATCAGAAACTTTGCAAGTTTTGGTTTGCAAAGATTTGGATTTAAATGTAGTAAAAAATTGCTATGACTATCAAGTTGAGATTTTGGCAAATGAATGGGTTAAGATCATATGGGAGTCTAAGATCCAAATAGATAGGTATCTTGTTCATAACATGCCTGATATAACAATTATTCAAAAGAAGAAACCCTGGTTCATTGGTGTTGTGTCAGGTGCTCCTTCGTTTAATAATCAAGAAAGTAACCACTCAACTCCATGCTTTAGAATTAAGTGTACTTTTACTAATTACAAACGATGAGTAGCAAAGCAAAGCTGAGTCTGAGTAAAAAGGCGCGAAAGCAATAAATATCATGTATAATTCAATCCCCTCCCCTTGGCACCCCATTTCATAGTCCAATAATAATTCACCCAACCGTCAGGTGGGAGATGTCTTCAAAAAGCATCATCAGGCTGGAATGCTGGACAGTTGGCCTTGGCGGAAAACTCCCTTCTTCCACATGCGCAGATAGATGGTCAGGACAGCTCCTAATAACAATCCTCCAGTACATAATGATTCCCCTCCCAAATACCATGCCCCCCCTCCCCGTTTCAATGGCAGCCAAAAAGCAGCAGCGAAGCAGAGGCTGACATCCGGCCCTCCTCCAGAAAAGGACGGTCAAACCTGCAGAAACAAAAGAACACAGACAAACAAACAAACAACATGACATAGAAGAGAGAAAGGGGAAGGGGAAAATTAGCAGTCCACATAGAAATCAGGGTTTGTCAGGGTAAGTAGAGTAGAACTTGCGGAGCAGAAGAGGAGCTCGAACATGGGACTTGTCAACCCATTCAGTATGTGATGGAGAAAAATGTTTCCAAGCTACAAGATACTGAATACGGTTCCTCCGTTTACGAGAGTCCAAAATTTCCGAGACTTCAAAATGCTGCTCCCCCTCTATCAAAAGTGGGGTGGGCAGAGGCGGAAGAGGAGTCCTCAACGGAGAAGTATGTTCCGGTTTCAGGAGATTAACATGAAAAACAGGATAAACCCCGTTGAGATGCTTAGGCAATTGGAGACGGATGGAAAAAGGGTTCATGATCTTGACAATTGGAAATGGGCCAACATATTTTGGACCCAATTTCTTTGACTTTTGAATCGTTTGAAGAAACTTAGTAAATAAATAAACCTGATCACCAACCTTATAGTTATGAGGTTTAGACCTCTTCCTATCCACCTATTTCTTATGCGCGCGGTGTGCAGCATCCAGCGCCCGGTGCGTCAAAGGCCACATCTCCCGAAGGGGATCACTCCACTCAGATAGTGAGGACACTTGTGGTTTCTCACGAGGAGTCTCCGGGATTGGCACAAAATCTTGCCCGTAAACAACACGGAAAGGGGTAAAGCCCATGCTATTGTGCACGGAATTGTTGTATGCCACTTCAGCATGAGGCAACAATTCCACCCAATCATCCTGCTGGTAGTTGATGAAGCAATGAAGATATTGCTCCAGCACAGAATTAGTCCTCTTGCAGGCCCCCATTAGTCTGAGGATGGTGGGAGGAGCTTAAGCCCTGGGCGGAGTTTCAGGAATTCTTTCCAAAATAGCGAGGTGAACTGGACACCCCTATCTGAAATGATGCGGTCCGGCACCCCATGCAAACGATAGATATGTGAGATGAACATCTTAGCCAGAGATTTGGCGGATGGGATCTTGGAGCAAGGAATGAAATGAACTTGCTTGGAGAATAAGTCAGTAACAACCCAGATTACTGTATTTCCTTGACTCTCAGAAAGTTCAACAATGAAATCATAGAGATCTCTTTCCATGGGGCTTCCGGGTGAGCTACCGCCTGGAGCAACCCTTGGTGTTTTCCCGGAGGGCATTTTGCAGTGGCACAAATGGGACAACTAGCCACATAAGACTCAATGTCTTTTTTCAATGAAGGCCACCAAAATTGTCTCTTAACGAGATGCAAGGTTTTGACGAACCCAAAGTGTCCGGCCATGCGAGAGTCATGAGCCCGTTGGAGGACGTTGATTCTAATGGATGTAGGGATGTATAATTTTGCACCAATCCAAGCCAATCCATCTTTCATGGTGCATTCATTCATATGTTGCTGGAACCATTCATCCTTTGTAAGGGCCCCCTTTAGTTCAGAGATAAAGTCTTGTGTGACCTCTAACTTAGAGGTTGTCTGATTCCTGGTGACAATAGGAGCAGCCAGACTCCTTGTGGGAATGACAGGTTGGACAACACTGAGCTTTGAACTGTTGTACTGCGGGAGCCTGGACAAAGCATCAGCCATAAAATTCTTCCCTCCTGGAATGTATTTCAAAGTAAAATTGAACCTATTGAATGTTGTGCCCAGCGCATCTGCTTGGGAGACAGTTTCCTGGGGGTTTTCAACGCCTCCATGTTTTTGTGGTCAGTCCACACCTCAAAAGGGTGTTTAGCGCCCTCTAGAAAATGATGCCAGGTCATCAAAGCCCAACGAACAGCAAAAAGCTTCTTTTTCCCAAATAGCCCAGCATCTCTCAGTGTCAGTAGCTTGCGAGAGGTGTAAGCGCAGGGTTGTAATTTTCCTTGTGCATTTCTTGAAGCAGTACTGCCCCCACCGCCACATCACTGGCATCAGCCTGGACCACAAAAGGTGCGTCCATGTTTGGGTGTTTCAGGACCGGTTCCTCTGCAAACAGGTGTTTCAACTTCTCGAAAGCAGCCTGACACTCCATAGTCCAGTTCAAAGGTTTGCTAGGTTTGGGCTTTGCTCCTCCTTTTGACTTAAGGAGGTTAGTGATTGGAAGAGCGATCTTAGTGAAGGAGGGAATAAATTGATGATAGAAGTTAGCAAAACCCAAAAAACTCTGTAACTGCTTACGTGTGTGGGGGGCTTTCCATTCGGTGACAGCCTTAACCTTTGCTGGGTCCATCTTTATCCCTTTGTGGGAGATCCGATAGCCCAGGTAATCCACCCTCTCCTGATGAAATTCGCACTTGGATAATTTGGCATATAGTTCTGCTGCACGGAGTTTTTTCAGAACTGTGCGGACAAGCTTCACATGTTCTTCACGTGTTTCCGTGTAAATAAGGATATCGTCTAGATAGACCATCACGCCTTTGTAAAGATAGTCATGCAAAACTTCATTAATTAGTTGCATGAAGACCGCTGGCGCCCCCTGGAGGCCAAACGGCACAACTCAAAATTGGAAACAACCAAGGGGGCAGTTGAATGCAGTCTTCCATTCGTCCCCCTCTTTAATTCTGACCTGATAGTATGCTTCCCGCAGGTCCAATTTAGTGAAAATTCTCCCCTTCCCTAGTTGTGCCAGCATGTCCTTCATCAGTGGTAAAGGGTAGAGGTTTTGGGCAGAAATGCAGTTAAGATTCTTAAAATTCACACATAAACGAAAGGAGCCATCTTTCTTTTCTCTGAATAACACTGGGGCAGCTACTTTGGGTCTCGCTGGTTCAATGAAGCCCCTTTCCAAGTTTTTATCAATGAATTTTCTCATTTTGTCCATCTCCCTAGGGGTCATTGAATAAATTTGGGGTTTCGGGAGCTTCACCCCAGGTAGAATATCAATGGTGCAATCTGTGGCCCTATGAGGGGGCAACTTATCAGAAGATTTTTCACTGAAAACATCTTTCAGGTCCCAATATTCCTTTGGAATTCTTTCCTTCCCCTCAATTCTTTCTTGCCCTCTGGCCACTAGTTTGGGGATTGTTTCATCAGGCTCCGGATCCTCCATCCTCCCCTCAGGGGATGTGGCTGACCGAATTCGTAACCACCCATCTCTCCAGTTAATGTATGGGTTCCATTTATGGAGCCAGGGGAGTCCTAAAATAAGGGGCCGGCCCATCCCTGGGGCTACAATAAAAGTTATCATATCTTGGTGGGTTCCAGGGCACATTTCAATGGGTTCTGTAGTAAAATGAGCAGGACCGCCCCCCACAATAGAGCCATCTAATTGGCAAAATGCAATTGGGATTTTTAAAGTTTTCAGTTTCAAGCCCATTTTTTCAACTATATCTGGGCTTATAATGCAACGTGAGCAACCAGAGTCTAAAAGAGCCAGAATTTTCTCTTTTGTGTCAGAAGAGGGCACTCTAAACTCAACTGGGATAAGCATGGGCCCCGAGCGGGAACTTACCCAGCGGTCTGCGTCCTTATAGTCACTGTCATCAGACGAACTAGGGCTTCTGCTCCCTCCTTCTTCCGGCTCGAAGCGTCGAGAAATCTCCTCCACCCTCAAAACAGGTTCTCTTTTCTTGCTAGGAGGCTTCTCAGGCTTTTTCTCCCTCCGGGAGGGCGGAACAGTGTGAGTCATCTTGACTCGGCAATTCACAGCACAGTGCCCCTCCTTCCCACAGCGGAAGCAGACGGAAGGCTTGGGCTTGCCTGTGAATCCTCCCCTTCCCCCTTTTTGCACCTTTGGGAGGGGAGATTTGGTGGTGGGGGGAATCCTCAGCTTCTCCCTCTTCCTTGTAACGGAGTCTAGCCAAATCAACCTCAACATCTGCAGCAGCCTCGTACCAAGGTTCTAAGCGGCGTGGGAGTCTCCTGTTAACACATTGCTGGTAAACATCTTTGTTCAAGCCATCCACAAAACGATCTAATAAGGCCTCTTCAGACCATCCTCTCATATAAGCTGACAATTCTTGGAATTCCTGTACATATTCAGGCACAGTCTTTTTCCCCTGTCTGAGGGTCGTAAATTTAATTCTAGCCCGGTGTTCGGTGAGAGGGTCATCAAAGCGTCTTCTCATGGCTGCCATAAAACCATCAAAATTCCTCAGGAGAGGGGAGTCACTATTATGTAATCCGACCATCCATTCAGCTGCTTTCTTCTCTAGAGCCATTAACATTATTCTTACTTTAGCTTCATCAGAATCCAGGTCAGGCCCATATATTTGCATATAATTCCAAACCTGAATTATAAACAACCCCAATCCACTGGGTTCTCCATCATACTGGACAGGTCTCATCAGAGGACCCAGACAAGGAGTGTTTTTCCCATTAAAAAATATGTTGATCTGTAATGTACAGAATCGATACCAGATCAAGAATCATGCTAGGTATTGGAGTTCCTTGATATCTGGTGACAAATGGACTACAGCAGCAACCTTTCCAGGTTGGCTGCCCACTGAGGGGGGAGGAGAGGGGAGGATGAGGGGTGGTTTTCTGTGAGGGGCAGGGGCACATGCACACAGCTTCATCGTATGAGTGGGGCTCTGCACACTGGCACCCAGTGCTTGGGCGAGTGGGGCTGTTGTGGGATGGTCTTCCACTCATGCAGCCCAGTTGCAAATAGGTGACAGCCTGGTAGTGGACTTCAGCCTACAGGTTGGGGGCCCCTGGATTACAGCACTCAGGTCTGTTGACTGGGCCAGCAGCTTCAGGGCTAATGGAAGAAATTTGTTTACCCATTGCAAATATATGAAGACTGAAAACAAAGAACCAATGATCTGTTCAGCACTCAGCTACATGTTAAATGTTAAATTTAATTGACCACTTGTTCCCCCTTTTTGGTACACTATTTTGCTTTTGTTGTTAGGGTTGAATGTATGTTTTTTGTTTTTGTTTTATTTTGTTTGTTTTACTGTTTTGCATTTTATTCCTTATGATAAAATAATAAATTTATTTAAAATAATAAATAATGATCTGTTATTACAAATCAAATAAAATAGATAAAGTAATAGAAAATTCTGAGACTTTAGAATTCAAACAGACAAGCATCCGCCACATCACACCACTGACTTAACAATTGCTGATAATAAAGACAAACAAGTCTGGATAGTGGACATTACAGTATCCGGAGACAGCAGAATCAAAGAGAAAGAACTGGAGAAAATCTCAGAATACCAAGACCTGCAAATAGAAGTATAACAACTGTGGCAAAAAGCAAATATATTTCCAATAGTATTAGGTACCTTAGCTACAATCTTAAACATCTGGAATATCACTTGACACTGATGGTGTCAGCACCTCTTCATTGGATAATCAGGAAAGGAAACCACAAGACTCCATTGAATGAAATCAAGTGTACTTTTACTAATTATAAATGAACAGAAGCGTAGCAAAGCGAAGTCTGATTATTTAGGCGCGAAAGCAAATGATATATTGTATAACCCATTCCCCACCCCTTGGCATCCCATGCACAGTCCAATCATAATTCTCCCAAGTGTCAGGTGCGAGATAACTTTGAAAGGCATCACCAAGATGGAATGTCGGTGCCGTTGGCCTTGGCGGGAAACCTCCTCCGCATGCGCAGTAAGACAGGCAGTAGAAACTCCAGAATCTTCCTCCAGCACAACAATCAGTCCCCTCCCAAATACCATGCCCTCCCTCCCCGTTTCAATGGAAGCTGAAGCAGCAGCAAAGCAGAGGCTGACAGATGGCTTTGAAAAAATCCTCATCAGTCAATACTTTCCCAATACTTTACATAAGTTGTACATATCAATTTGCCTAATAGTAGGGATAGTTTTGATAGCAATTTAGATGATAACTACACTTCCTTGTCATTCACTCTGATTTGGCTGTGACCATGCAAGGTGGTAATTATGGAATTCAGAATTCAGAGTTCCAATGAATTAACAATGGCAGTGTCTTGGAAGAGGATGCAGTAGAGATTATCATAAGTGGCATTTGAGAGATGATTGCATGTCTTACACAGCACTAATAAGAAAGTGTGTAAGGAATTAACTTCTGTGGAAATTTAAGCTATTTAGTAAGTGCAACATCTGTTCTATACTGTAAATGGGGTTGAAGTATCCAGATGGCACTGATGTTTTCTGGTGCATTATTACTATTCAATTTAATATTTTATGTTGTTAGCTTAATTGTAAATCCCAGACACCTGATTAAATTACATCACTATGATAGGAAATATTGTGCAGAACAGAGGACTGAAGGGATATGTGAACTTCCACTTCTTTAACAACAAATTGTCTAGATTAGTTGATTCCAACTAGTTAATGACTCAAAAGATAGATAGATGATGATAGAGGGAGGGAGGGAGGGAGGGAGGGAGAGAGAGGTAGGAGGGAGGGAGGGAGGGAGGTAGGAGAGAGACCCAGGAGGTTAAGGTTCGAAAGTAGAAGACTGTGAGTTCTAGTCCAGCCTTAGGCACAAAACCTAAGCCGAGGTGGCGCAGTGGTTAAATGCAGCACTGCAGGCTACTTCAGCTGACTGCAGTTCAGTAGTTCGGCTGTTCAAATCTCACCGGCTCAGGGTTGACTCAGCCTTCCATCCTTCCGAGGTGGGTAAAATGAGGACCCAGATTGTTGGGGGCAATATGCTGACTCTGTAAACCGCTTAGAGAGGGCTGAAAGCCCTATGAAGTGGTATATAAGTCTAACTGCTATTGCTATTGCTAAAACCATCTGGGTGACTTTGTGTCAATCATTCTGTCTCTGTCTAGGAAGGAGACAAGGGTAAATCATCTAAGAAATATTTCCAACATTTTTGCTAATATAATACAAAATTGAAATCTTGCCATAAAGCCTTCAGGGATTGTCCAAATAGTCATTGGGAGTCAAGGATGACTAATCAAGTGCACCAGAACCCATTCTAAAGCACTGTTTCAGTTTAGAATAGAAATAAAAATATATTTCTAATGAAAACTCAGATAAAATTCTTAAATAAATTAGGAACCAACTGAACATCATTTTGGTGATAGGCATGAAATGATATGTTGGGAAGCAAAGTACAGGCTGCTCTTTGAGCATGCTGTCCCTGTGTCTTATGCTGCTGCTGTATTCACATTCCTTGCATTCAACCACATTGGCTCTTCAGAGACCTTAAGGTAAGGGAACTCCTGGGGCCTTGGATCAAGTCACATTTATGCAGCTTCTCCCCTGTCATAGATAGCTTAGTTTACAGAGAAGCTAAGATAGATAGATGAAATGGGAGGCATGTCCAGACTACAAATGGTGGTCAATGAGTGATAAATGCAATTGAGCATGAGCCAAAGCTGATATTATCTCTTGGCAATAATGAAGGTGAAACATAAGTATTTCTCTACCCTCATTGGTCCATGTGGCAGTCCTGTTTAGAATAATCTAATTCCTTTTGAGATCTAGAATTGCTGTGAGGAATATGATAAGAATATGTTGGATAACATTTATTGGATTAGGTCCATTTTGGACTCTGGCCTTGGGACAGGATTTATGGATATAACAGTGTGTCTTAGTTATATGGTAGTTTGATCCTGATAGTTCTGATGAATTGGACAGGGTTGTTAAAATTATAAGCTCAACATTCATATTCTAGATCCATTTTTCTCCTGGTTAGGTAAAGTTTTTTGAAGATGAAATGCAGTTGTGTTCTGGCATTCATGAATCCATCCTTGACAGAGAAGATAGCCCCGCTGATACTCAAGGAGGCAGCATCTTTGGAGATTCTCAGCCATTCAGGTCATAATTGTCCCAAAGGTGCTTTTTCAACTCAACTGGACTTTCTATTTTTTCTTTGAAGACGTTTCACTTGTCATCCAAGAAGGTTCTTTAGCTCTTAGATGAAGCTTCTTGGAAGATAAGTGAAACATCTTCAAAGAAAAACCAGAAAGCCCAGTTGATTCTTATAAAAGCACCTTTAAGTCAAAGATGCAGTGTTTAATCCCTCTCTACAAGAAGCCATCACTGAACCTTGACTGTGTTGGACAATTTTCTTCTTATCTCCAACCTTGCCATTTTAGGGAAGTCTATTGAAAAGTTATCCTCAGATAACTTAAGAGGAAGCAAAGTATCTTTATTCTTTCAGTTGGGTTTCAGTCCTAGGTATGTGGCTGAAAAAGCAGAAGCCTCCCAAAAGCATTCACCCTTATTTCTTGAAATGAAATTTCCACCATTGGAATTTGTGGAATTTGGACGTTTTATTGCTAAATTTAAGTAGGGCAGCTTACTGGAGGAAGGCAGTACAATGGAATGCTGGTGAACCACAGTACCACTACTCAAATACTTCTTTGTTTGTGTCTCCTGAGATCTTTTCAACTTATGACCACAATGAAATCCAAAATTTATGTTGTGTTAAGTGAGTTTTTCCATCTTTATGATCTTTCTTGTGACAGTTGTTAAGTGAATCACTATAGTTGTTAAGTGAGTAACATGATTGTTAAGTGAATCTATCTTTCCCATTTACTTTGCTTGTTATAAGGCTCCAAACGTGATCATGTGATCCTGGAATACTGCATCGTTTGTAAGTGTGAAAAACAGACACATGCCACTTTTTTCCATTGTAACTTTGTATGGTTACTTAAATGAATTGTTGTAAATCGAAGACAACCTGTAATTTCAAAAGTTACAGGTTCTTTCCTGGCCCAGTCTTTTGCTAGTTGCTACTTTTAGAGAATAAGTTTGAAAAAAAATCTATTATTCTCTCAAGTTTCTGAAGTATCTTTATTTCAAAGAACTTTTATGCATAGGAAGAGTCTTTCCTTTCCTTTCTTTCCCTTCCTTTTTTACTTTTTACTTTTGCTCATGACGTTTTTCCTCCCGCTCTCCCTCCTTCCCTCCCTGCCTCCCTCCCTTCATTTCTCCTGCAGTTCTAATTGTGCCTATTTAGAACAAAAATTTACTTGCTTATCTTGTCTCTTTCTATTTTCTATCCACCATTTTCATTTTCTGAATTTTTTTTTTACAAAACCAGGAACCTTCTTTTCTTTTGTTTAGACTTATCTGTAAAGCACAATTAACAATAACAGGAATAATTTATAACCTGGCTCGCAAGAAGCAATTCCTATCAAAGCAATCCTACAAGCAATATCAGCAATAATGAAAACAAAATAAATAATATTTATAATCATCATTATCACCACAAAGCTTTATGCTTGTGCCTCAATGACACTATCTAAATGAAGTATAAAAATAGTACTTATTCTCTTTTCTTCTCTCTGTGCAATACAACAAAAAATCTCTTCAAAAAAATTACTGCACAGTCAACCATTTTTCTGCAATTTTTCTGGTCTGCCTTTTCTATTGACAACTTTTTCCCATTTTTAGCCAATATCCTTTCTGGTTTCTCTCCTGTATTTTCTGGCTATATGACTGAGTTTATTTTATTCTCTATTGTGTCTCTTTGCCACTCTCCTTCTGTGTAATTCTGAGTGTACCTTCCTTTTTGCCTCCTATTATTTAATTTTATAATGCTTTCTGGGACACAAAATACTCCATGATATCATAGTGTATTGATATAGTGTATTATTAATAAAGTTGTCCTTAAATAGCTTTACAATTAATAGAATGATGTGGCAGAGAATAATGGGATACAAGGTATATAGAAGGGAGAGCAAAGAAATCCATACAGCATGTTCTTGCCTTTCCACACCCGATCACACAACGCAATAATCTAATATGTATCTCAAATCAACAACTGTAATTGACAGTTAAAACATATTTGTGGTAATTCACCCAGAATAGTTTTTTAAAAGATTTCAAATGAGTAACAATTAACATCCAAGAAGAGCTTAAAGGAATTGTTTAATTTAGTGAAATTTCTTAGCGGCATCTTCAAGCAAAATTGTAATTGAAATTGGAAATTCCTTGAAATCGCAAATTCCAGTAAAAAAGGGAGATTGTATAATAAAGTATTTATAATTCGTATTTTACTTTGCTCTTGAAATTATATTTTCTGAATGATTTGCATAAAAATATAATGCAAAAATACGTATGCACAAAAGGTAGGAGAGTCAAAAGTTTCCTTTCTGAGAAAGTGAGGGTCCAATTACCCACTTCTACATATTTGCTCTACTTAATAAGCTCTGTGATGAGATGTAGTCTTATAAAACTATACCAAGGTGGGAAGTGGGGTACTTTCAGTAAGCATGTATTCAGGGGAATAGAGCTGTGTGACATCTCCATGGCATTGATATGCTCAAAAACATTAATTTAGATTCTAAAATCCCTGTTTTAGACTAGGAGCAACTTTCTAAATCTAAACCTTACATTGTTAATAAGCACTGATGACACCACACTGAACAGCTCAATGTTTTATTACCTATAGGCAGTACCCTGGCCCTGCTGCTCCTATTCCTTTCTCTGGTGTGCTGAATTCCAAGAACTAAAGTCTTATAAGCAAGGACCCAGGAAGGAAACAAAGGAAGATGAGGGCATGGCATTGTAAATGATGAAGACAGTGGCTGCTGCAGTAAGGAGCATGAAAGAAAAACACTCTGATCAGTTAGTTGGACATGAAGGTCTGTTGTCCTGCCTGTAGTGATAGTGTACCTGATCAGAACTCACTGCAGCCCAGGCCCTGTGCAGGATAGTCAGACATCTAAAATTACAATAGAGCTTCTGGATTTTTTAAAATTGCCCTCTTTCTACTCCAACTTCCAAAGACACGTGTGTGTGTGTGTGTGTGTGTGTGTGTGTGTGTGTGTGTGTGTGTGTGTGTCTGTCTGTCTGTCTGTCTGTCTGTCTGTCTGTCTGTCTGTGATCTCTTCTTCTGTTTCCTCTTCAGATATCTTATTCCCTAATCCTAGTGGTTGTTTTTGCAATTGAGACCAGTAAACCTGTATATGTCTGAAGAGTGAAATAAGGAAAGTTCTATGTGTGTAAAAAAAAACAACCCAAAATGAAATAAAATACAATTTTGTCAAGGAAACGTTCTACTTAATTAGAATGAATATGGAGATAGAAATGTGCATTGCAATATTTTTCCCAGAGACACAAATACAATTTTTAGAAAGAGCACTGGTTAGCTAGCTAATCCAAAGTGCCAAAATGAAAAACTTATTTTAATTCAGAATGGTCAAAAGAACATATATTTAGAACAAAAACTAAAAAAAGAGAAGCATTGTGCATTCTACGTGCTGTGCCACAGTGATACGGATTTAGCAAGAAGGAAAGGGCACTCTTCAAAATTTTGTTAGAGAACAAGCTGCTAGATAAGGGCAGGAAAGGGCATAAATACCAACACAAACCTGTACAGATTTGCTGAGAATGTGTCTAGCATTAGTCTTTATTATCACAAGTGTTTTTTGTTGGAGGTGTATGTAAAAAGAAACAGCTTGTTGGTGTTCTTTCTTTCATTACATCTTCCTTTTTTGTGGTTACTGTCCTTTTCTCTTAGGTTATTTAATGGCAGTTGTTGTTGTTTATGTTTGTTGTTTATTGGATTTATAATCCGCCCTTTTCCCAAAGGACTCAGGGCAGTGTACAACATAAAAAACCCACATATTACAAAAGTTAAAAAAGAAATTAAATAAAGTGTCCAAAAACAAACCCAATTAATATTAACAATAAAAATTTAAAAATTAGATTAAAATTAACTATTTAATTAATCATTTATTTTATTCTGTTCAGGCCAGGCCGGCTTGCTGGAAAAGCCAACTTTTTAGGGTGTGCTGGAAGGACCGGAGGTCAGAGATTATGCAAAGCTTTGGGGGCAGCTCATTCCAGAGGGAAGGCGCTCCCACAGAGAAGGTTCTCCCCCTGGGGGTCGCTAGCCAACACTGTCTGGTCGATGGCACCCTGAGGAGGCCAACTCTGTGGGATCGCACTGGATGGTGGGAAGCTACTGGTGGCAGTAGGCGGTCTCACAGGTACCCTGGGCCTAAGACATGGAGCGCTTTAAAGGTCATAATTATTATCTAGAATCCCACCCGGAAAACAACGGGCAACCAGTGCAGGCTGCCTAAAAGGGGTGTAATGTGGGAGCACCTAGGTACCCCCATGATAACCCGCACGGCCACATTCTGGACCAGCTGAAGCTTCCAGGTGCTCTTCAAGGGCAGACCCATGTAGAGAGTGTTGCAGTAGTCCAGGCGAGAAAGGACAAGGGCATGAGTGACTGTGCACAGAGCATCATGATCCAGGAAGGGGCGCAACTGATGTACCATGCAAACCTGGTAAAAGCCCCCCCCCCCCTCGTCACAGCCATCTGGTGTTTTTCTAAACTAAGCCGCATATCCAGGAAGACTCCCAGTTTGCGGGCCCTCTCTGAGGGGGGTAAAATTTCTCCCCCTATCATCAAAGATGGAATAAGATGCACAAATCGGGATAACGGAAACCACAGCCACTCAGTCTTGGAGGGATTGAGCTTGAGCCTGTTCCTCCCATCCAGATCCGCACAGCCTCCAGGCATTGGGACATCATGTCGAGGGCATCGTTTGGGTGGTTTGGGGTAGAGATGAAAAGTTGGGTATCATCAGCATATTGATGATGCCGTACCACAAACCCACGAATGATATTACCCAGCGGTTTCATATATATGTTGAACAGGAGAGGTGAGAGACCCCTGGGGCACCCCACAAGTGATGCACCTCAGGGTCGATCCCTGTCCTCCAGTCGACACGAACTGCAACCGATCCAACAGATAGGAGGATAACCACCATAAAACGGTGCCCCCCACTCCCAACTCTCCGAGTCATTGCAGTAGGATACCATGGTCGATGGTATCAAAAGCCGCTGAGAGGTCTAATAGGACCAGGACAGAGGAGCAGCCCCTGTCCCGGGCTCACCAGAGATCATCAACCAATGCGACCAATGCCATCTCTGTGCTGTACCCGGGCCTGAAACCTGACTGAAACAGATCCAGGTAGGCAGCTGCATCCAGGTACTGGGAAAGCTGAAATGCTACCACACTCTTGACAGCCTTCGCTACAAAGCAAAGGTTGAAGACCGGACGATAGTTAACTAAAGAAGCTGGGTCCAGGGAAGGCTTCTTAAGGAAGGGCCTCACCACCGCCTCCTTCAAGGTGGTGGGAAAGAACCCCTCTCTCAATGAAGCATTGGTAATTGCCTGGAGCCAGCCTTGTATCACCTCCCGGGAAGTCAAAACTAACCAAGAGGGACATGGGTCCAACACACAAGTGGCAGCACTGAGTCTCCCCATATCCTGTCCATGCCCTTGGGGGTCACAGGGTCAAACTCATCCCAGATAGTCTCCACAAGATTCATCCCCATCGACTCACCTGAATCTACCTAGTCAGAGTCCAAGCCTGTCTGGATCTGAGCAATTTTTTCCTGCAGATACTGAACAAATTCTTCCGCCCTACCCTGCAAGGGGTCTTTCTTTTCGCAGTATAATATAGAGGAGAGTGTGGCATCAACCAAATGGGATGACATCACAGGGAGATAGAACAGGGAGATGACATGTCCATGGGGGCGGCAGCCGACAGTGTTCAAGGGGGTAGCAGGAACCTTACGTCCATCGTAGCAATGGTCGGTGTTAAGGACAATATGTAGGAGTAACGGCCAGATATCAAAATCGCAGCAGATGATAAATTGCAAGGTGGTGATGCGGCCAGTGATGGTAGCAGTGAGGACAGCGGCAGCAGTGGTGGTTGCTCCAACAACTTCAACAACTCCAACAGCTAAGCTCCGTCCATGCTAACCACACTCATATCTATCGCCAGGGCCGCACTCCGTTGACCAAGTCCATAGTGTCACAAGAGGAGGGGCCAAATGGCCAAATGACACAGTACGGTGGCCCAGGCAATGGCGGTGATATCGGAGGGGGACACAACAAAGGACCCTCCACTCCAAATGTGCCCACTCCAACTACCGAAGTCATCTTCCGCTGGCATCAATATCCATGCCAGCTGCCTCAGCCACTCCCCGCTGATCCAGTCTATCATGTCCATAAGCAAGGTGGAGGGGGGAGCAACCAGGATAACACCACAGCATGGGGAGCGGCAGCTGCAGAGACCCCAGGCCAGGCATCCCGCTGCCACTGCTGTTGACCACACCCACCCTGGCAGCCGCCGCCGCTCTCCATTCTCCTTTCACTGCCAACTACCCCACTTCACTCATGACGTTCTGGCTACAAGGCAGGACATGACAGCTCAAAGGTATCCCCAAGGTCCCAGGAAGTTCTCATAGCTGGACCTGGAACTGACAATGGGATAGGGTACTCCCTGCAAGCACCGAGAAGGACAATCATCTCCCTGAAGCTCTCCTTAAATGTGCATTGTGGAGTTCTAGTCTTGTGGATGCCACCAGCCTAGCCAGAGCCTGGCCAATGCCTTGTCACCATCTCCTTAACAGCTTCTTTTCTAAAACAGTGTATGTAAAAGCCCAAGAAAAGATGCATCTTTTTTTTTTCAATACCACAATTTTTTATTTTCATTTTCATTTTCATACACTCACATGTATACTGTACATAGCCAACGCCATACAGCATTAAACAATAATTGCATCAATTCCTCATGTCAACAATGCCCCAGAAAATAGAAACCCAATATAACTCTTCCACTCTCCATACACCTCTTTCTTCCACCACCCTCCAACTTTCTATCTTCCCTCCATCATCCCCCTCTACCCTACTTCCCCTCCCCCTCTACCACTCCTCTCTCCACATCCACTCCCCCCTTCCTTTTCACCTTTCCCTCCCACCCTCTCTCCCATCCCTCTCTGCCCATCTTTCTTCTTTCCTACTCCTCCGCTCCTTGGTGTATTTCCGCTACATGTATACTTGGCCTATCCTATTTATAAAGAAAAGTTAAAAAAGAACAGTATACATGTGAAGTCACATTACATTGAGATCTAACACATCTTGTCTAACCTAATATATATCCATCCCTCCCCCCTCCCCCCTCCCCCCACATCCTTCCCCCCCCCCCGACTTCCCAGAACCCGTACATGGTATAGATTTTTAATAAACACAGTCTAAAATATATTGAGAAGAAAAGAATAAGAAATTAATAACATCTCTACATTGAGCTTAGCTCCTTCTTGCTAAGCTAGCTTTAAACAACTTAAATCATTCCTGGTCTTAAGCATAGGCTATCTGGAATTTCTTAGTCCCATATTTATTTTGTATATAATCAATCCATTTTTTCCAGTCTCGTTTATATCTCTCATTTGAGTGGTCTTTAAGATATGCAGATATTTTAGCCATCTCGGCTAAATTTGTGACTTTCAATGTCCATTCTTGAATTGTAGGCAAGTCTTCCTTCTTCCAGTATTGCGCCACCAACAGTCTTGCTGCCGTTATTAAGTGCAAAATCAAGTTAATCTCTACCGCTGTAAAGTCAGTACTTATACCTAACAAAAATAACTGAGGAGTAAACTTTATCCTTCTTTTAAAAATATTTTGCATAATCCACCATATTTTTATCCAAAATGCCTTAACCTTTTGGCAAGTCCACCATATATGGAAATATGTAGCATCGAGAGAACCACATCTCCAACATTTGGGTTGTAAATTTGGATACATAGAAGCCAACTTTTTAGGATCTAAATGCCATCTATAGAACATCTTGTAAAAATTTTCTCTCAGGTTTTGAGCTTGTGTAAATTTCACATTTCTTACCCAAATTCTTTCCCATGTATCCAACATTATCGGTTCTTCAATATTTTGAGCCGACTTTACCATACAATCTTTAACTAATTCTGTTTCCGAATCCATATATATCCTCTTTATATGCATTAAACTTTGGTCTTTTATTTGTTTAAACAAATTATCCTCAACTTGGATAAAACCAATTTTTTTATCTATTTTCCACCTGGCCTGTAATTGCCCATACTGGAACCATGTTTGAACTGCCTTCTCCTCTTTCCATACCTCTAAGGATTTTAGTTGTAGTGCCCCCCTTTCCAAGATGAGGAATTGTCTATAAGTAGTTCTATCCTGTTTTTGTGCCATATTCATATTTTCAATTGCATGTCTAGAGATTGCCCACATGGGTATCTTGTCATTTAGTTTATGTTGATATTTTTTTCAGACCCGCAGTAAAGCATTTCTTAAAATATGACTTTTAAAGTTTTTGTCCAGTTTTTTGTTGAATAACAGGTAAGCGTGCCAACCATATACCAGATCTTATCCCTCAATATTCAATATCCTATCATTCGTTAAATCGATCCAATCACTAATTACGGATAATACCACTGCATCGTAACATAGTTTTAGGTTGGGTAGTTTCAAGCCTCCTCTCTCACGTACATCTTGCATTATTTTCAGCTTTACCCTCGGCTTCTTTCCTGCCCATACAAATTTATTGATACCCTTCTGCCATTCTAAAAGATTCACATCTTTTTTGAGTATAGGTAACATTTGGAAAAGAAATAAAAATTTTGGTAAGATGTTCATTTTCACTGCCGCTATTCTTCCCATCAAAGATAAGTGCAATTTCTCCCATTTTTTCATCTCTATCTGTATGCTATGCCAGAGTGGTTCATAATTATACTTACATAATTACCTATTTGAGATTGAAATATTAACTCCAAGATATGACCTTTTTGACTACCTCACATCCTAACATTCCTCCTAATTCTTCCTTTTGTTTAGTATTCATATTTATAGCTAATATTTTTGGGTTTTCCCTAAGTTTATTTTAAAACCAGACACTTGACCATATTGATTAATCGTATTCATTAAAACCATACTGGATTCCTGCGGTTGTTCCAATATTATGACCAAATCATCCGCAAAAGCACGCACTCTGTATTCTTGCTGCCTAATCTTAATTCCTTTTAGACCATCCGAGCCCCGTATTTTATTCAACAATACTTCCAAAGTTATAATAAACAATAGTGGGGACAAAGGACAGCCCTGTCTTGTACCTTTTCCAATTTGAAAAGAGTCTGTTAAACTTCCATTGACTATGATTTGAGCTGTTTGCTGTTGGTATATTGCTTTAATTGACTGTAAAAAACTGTCTCCTATCTGCATTTTTTGCAATATCTTCAACAGAAATTGCCAATTAACTCGATCAAAGGCTTTCTCAGCATCCAAAAATATGAACGCAGCAGGAATTTGATTGTTCTTTCCCAAGTATTCTAATGCATTAATAACTAATCTAACGTTACTTTTCATTTGTCTCCCTTGTATAAAACCTGTTTGGTCAGCGTGTATCAATTGTTGAATAACCAGCATTAACCTATTTGCTAATATTTTAGTAAAAATTTTATAATCTACATTAAGTAATGAGATAGGTCTATAGTTTTTGGGTTGAGTAGTATCTTGATCTTCTTTGGGTATCAAAGATATAAAAGCTGTCTTCCAAGATGGAGGCACCTTACCTTCCGTTTGAATCTTATTAAATAATTATCTAAGAGTTTCTACCATTTCTAACTGTAAATTTTTATAGTAAGCCACTGTCAAGCCATCCGTGCCTGGTGCCTTCCCTGACTTTAATTGCTTAATTACCTGTAAAATTTCCCCCGAGGTTATTGGTTGATTCAATTTTTGCCTGTGCTCTTCTTTAACTAAGGGTATTTTCTTTTTATCTAAATATTTGTCTATTTCTAAACCATTAATTTTATCCCCCTTATACAACTCTGTAAAAAATTCCCGAAATGCCTTTTGAATCTCATCCTGTTGAAACACCTCCTTCCCTCTATAGGTCAATTTAGATATATTTCGAGATTTCCTTTTTTTCCTAATCTGATAAACTAACCATCTTCCAGGTTTATTTGCGTTGCAGAAAGTATTGTGTTTTGCGTATAACAAACTAGTAGCTACCTGGTCAGAGATCAACATGTCAAATTGAGATTTTAATATGACAATTGCTTCCTTGACCTTTATATCGCCTGGATTCAATGTTAACTCCAGCTCTTTCCTCTTAATTTCCTCTTCCAATTCTATTCGTTTTACCCCTTGTTTATGTCTATGTGCTTTATTTATATTTATCAGTACTCCTCTCATGTATGCTTTGCTTGCATCCCATACGAATTCCATAGGTGTACCCTTATTTATATTAAAAACAAAGTATTTGGTTAGCAATTTTTTACAATCATTGATATACTTTTCGTATCTAAATAAGTTTTCATTGAATCTCCAAGACCTTCTTGCGTGTACCACCCCTCCCAATTCCATCCAAACTGGGTTATGATCCGAAAGGACCCTAGCCACAATCTTTGTCTTCTTCACCCTAGAAAGCAAATCATTAGTGATTAGTATGAAATCAATCCTAGAAAAGGATTGATGTCTATCAGAAAAGAAGGTAAAATCATACTCCTCTGCATTTCTTTCTCGCCAGATATCTCTCAGTTCAAAGTCATCCATCATGTCAAAAAAGGATTTAGGTAGCTTTGCTTGCATCTTAGTATTTGGGCGAGAAATCTTCTTATCTCTCTTGGTATCTATAACGCTATTCCAGTCACCCAATAGTATACAAGACCTATAATCCCACTGTACTAATTTAGCATGAAGATTTCTATAGAATCCGTCTTGCTGTTGAATAGGAGCATAAATTCCCAAAAGCAATGTCTTTTTCCCTTCTAGGATTAGATCTAACGCAATGTATGTTCCATAGGGATCTGCTTCAATTAATTCAGCTTTCATATCTTTTCTTAAGTATACAACTATACCATTTTTCTTTTCCATAGCAGAAGCTACAAAATGTTGACCAAGTCTTGGATTAATCAGATATTTTTGATCGGTTGATTTAATATGAGTTTCTTGCAAACAAATTATATCATTCTTAAACTGTTTAAGATAGTGAAATATTTTCTTTCTCTTCTGTGGAGAATTCAATCCATTGACATTCCATGTTAAAATCTTAGTTGTCATCTTTGGTTACCTGAAGCTTTTTTAGAGCCTCCTGCATGGCCTGTTTAACCTTTGGCCTAGCTCCTCCCACTGCTTCTGGACTTGTTGCTGTAGCTCCTTGATCGATGGCCGGTAATTGTTGAGGTTGTTGCCTTTTAGCTTGTTTCTCCATTCGTCTAGTAATCATACGGCTAGGTCTTTGTTCCATAACACCTTGCACTTCTAGGAGACAGAGATGATCCATCTTATCTGGTAGTTGTGTGGTTTGCTGTCTGTCTTGTCCTTCTTGTGATCTTTCTCCGGGTTCAGATGGTGCAGGATGTCCAGCCTTCAAAATATTATAGTAAAAATCTCCGGCTTTCCATACGGAGTTGAGACGATATCTTTGCCTATCAAATGTAAGTATAATGCTGAATGGTGAGTCCCATCTGTACTGTATCTGATGGTTTCTAAGTTCTTCAACTAAAAAAGCATAATCTCTCCTGGCTCTTAGCATTTGAGGTGGTATCTCTTTCAAAACAGTCAGGTCTTGACCCCCAATTTGGAGCTTAGTGTTATAAGACTCTTGTAATATCGTGTTTCTGAGCTCTCTTGTAGTGAAATATATAACAATGTCTCGAGGGAGCTGTTTCTGCTTTGCAACCCAAGAGTTAACGCGGTAAACTTTATTGATTTGCCAGTCAAACTTAGCCCCCGGTCTTCCCTCCAGACTATCAAAAGCTTCTGAAAGAATCTGTTTCAGGTTCTCCTGTTTTTCTTCACGCAACCCCCTTACTCTTAATGCCAGTTCCATTTGTCTGTACTGTATCATAATAATTTCTTTTTCAGCTTTTTCAACTTTTTGTTGCACCACCTGTTTTCGATGTCAAATTGATATTAGCTTCATTAAGATCCTCTAGACTATCTTCAATTCCGGAAACATGTTCTGTCAGTACAGTTACAAGCCCCAGCATATCATCTCTAATTTTAGCAACCCTGGCATCAATTTTATCATACAACTCCTCTTTAAGTTCTTTTATCTCCTCTTTTATCTCCTCTTTTATCTCCTCTTTTATCTCCTCTTTTATCTCCACTTTTAAGTCTTTAAGTTTGTCTTCCACTTTAATTGTCTGAGTGTTGAGAGCCTCATTTAATTCCCTCAAGAAAAATTCTTTCGTTAGCAAATCTCCAGTAGGGGGCATAGAGAGCGGAGGCTGCGACTTTGTGCTAGGTATTGGCGATGTGCTTCTGGGGGCTGAGGGAGGGGGTTTCAAATTAGGATTTGGTTTTGAGGCCATTCCAAGTTTTATCTTCAAGCAATTAATAAAACTCTACTGGCCCACTGTACAGCTATGGAAAGAGGTACTAAATCTCCCCCTTTATTTTGAAATTTTTGAGGCTCGGTAGGACTTTGCAAAAGGTTTCAGAAAATAAGCATTGTAACGAGACAGTTCAGCATATTCATTGCCATTTTAAGTGTCTCTATATTAGCAGAATTAACGGAAGAAAGAAAGTCTTGTAAAAGTGAAACTAATTAGTAAAACTCTGCTGGCCAGCTGTGAGGCAAAGTAATAAATCACTCCCTTCCTTTGAAGTTTTAAAGCTCCATAGAATTTAACAAGGAGATTAAGAAAATAATCATTGTTACGGAAGAAATCAGCAGGCTTGTTGCCATTTTAAATGCCTCTTTAAGTAGCTAGATTAATGGAAGAAGATCTTGTAAAAAATGAAGCTAGGATTTGGATAAACAATTAAAGTTCTCGCATACGAGCTCAGCTCGTGTTAAAATCAAATAGTTCAAGCCTTGTTCTGAGTGGGAGGATGCTTACTTCGTACTGCACAAGGCAGTTGGAGATTCCCAGCACGGATACCGTTCTGCCTTCGGCTGGCCCCCCTCTCTCTGCAGACACAGAAGCTGCAAAGATCAAAAGGCATTTGCACAGCAGAACTAATCTTCTTCCCTTCTTGCCCGAAGAGTAAGATACCTGTCAGACGTCTGATAGACGATCGTCTAAACAGATAATGCGACCAGTAACTCGGGAGCAGCTATGTTAAGCTGCTTCCATCAGTAAGCCCCGCCCAGGAAACCAGAAAAGATGCATCTTTAAGGTTGCAAATGCAATGAGTAATTTTACACCTGCTCCAAAATCACCTTTCTCTGTTTATATTCAAGTATCACCTTTCTATGTTTATATCTACATGATTTAATTTATTAACTGATTTCAATTTGTCTATTTCTGTGTTGGCCACATTTAGATGCTTGCAAGGTTAGTCTTTTTGTCTCTCCAGGTATCTCTAATGTCTGAAAATTAGTCTACCATATTAATGATTCCTAGTATTTTAATCTATAAAACTGCATCAAGGATTATCTTTTTGCATTTGTTTTTAATTGTATTTTTAACTGTTTTTATTTTCAGATATGGAGATATTTTTCATTCTGTTCAGAAGTTCCTCTAACTAAATATATCTTGCATTTTTTTGTAAGTTCCTCAGGAATATTTTAATGGATTTCATATTGTTTTATGTTCCATTTTCTTGATTAATTATACTGGATAATATTGGAAGAAATGCTACAGAAAATAATATATCTGGTAATGTTGACAATTTGTAATGCGAAAACAGGAGTTAATTTTCTAGCCTTTAACATATGCAAACTAGCTGCCTGTGATATCTTCAAGGTGTTTTTTTCCATTTTATTTCAGAAAGAAGTAATTAATATTTTGCTTTTAAGGAGATCTGAAGTTCCCACTCCTGGCAAAAGTTGCCAACATATAGCACAACACTAGAGAATTCTGTCATCCACTAAAAGCAATTTGACTGATTAAAATCTAACTTTTTGCAAATGTATATTAATTGAGTATTAATATCCTCTGTGTTCTTATCCTCCAACAGTGCCATAGTTCCTTACCTCTTATTTCTTTTCACTTACCTTACCACAAGTTCCCAGATGTATTTATAACTAGTCTCATGACCGTTTATTCAGGTTTTCTCTTGATCAAATCTAATATATAAAATCTATTATTTGTATTATAACTATGATAACTTTCTGTCCATAATCACATGATTATATTAGTATATATTTTTTTCATTGAATTATTATTATTTTAGTTTAAAATGTGATTATGCAAAAAGCTTGTGTTCTGAGACACAGTTAGTACCACAAATAGACCTTTTCCCACTTTTTTTGCAGAGTATATAGTCAAACTTCACTGATATCCATCTGATGATGTTGATTTCAACAAAGTTGTTGAAAGGTTCCACACAACATTCTTATATACAAGCTATTAAAGTATGGTAATACAGTGAAGTAGGTTCATAACTAGTTGGCTAATTACATCCAGATGATCAATATTAATGATTCTGCCTCAATAGGAAGAGTATAACCAGTGTGATCTGACTAGGATCTGTCTTGAAGTCAGTATTGTTCAAAGTTTTTATTTATAACCCAAATCCAGGCTAAATATCTGACTGACCGTGTGTCCAACCATATTAATAAAAACTCCACAACTTCTGATCAAGTAACAAAGCTCTTCTGAGAGAAAACTGACTTAGCTCAAGTTATATTTTCTCTCCTTTCCACCCAAGCATAGTCTTTCACAGAACTTCATTCAAGATCTCTTGGAATGTGAGGGCTCCATAGAACACTCTTTGAAAAGATTTTACATCTTCAGGAGATAAATTAACTTTCCAATTAATACATCAATGTAATGGTGTATTATGGTCAACATCTACAGGAACCAACTTTCAAAACTGAACATAAAGATCCGCTCCAGACACTAAAATCTGTAAACATTAAGACAAAATCTAAACTTCATCTTGGGTTTGGATCACAGTTAAAATGTATAACTGACTGTCATTAGCATGCTTATAACACCTGTTATAACAATCTGCATTAGTTGATGACCTCTTCAAGTTGTTTCATGTAGATGTTGACTAAGAAGGTAAAAGAGTCAAACCTCATGGCAGGCCACAAGGGAGAATCCTAAGGATAAACCTCTTCTTCCCCCCTCGAAAACTGGAGGTACCAACCTGAATTTAGCAATGTAATCAAACTATAAGATCAGATGATGTTTCTGAAATAAGGTTTTTGAAACAGTAGATATTGAAAATGAATTAAGAAGCAAGAGGGTAAGCAAAGAGAAATTTTAAGTATAATTAAAGGGAAGTTGATCTTGAAAATACTTTCTACTATATATAGGGTAACCAGACGTCCCACCCTTGGGCTCCGGGGCAGCACCTACCCAGCGCCACCGCTGCCGCGCTGGTTCCTTCGCGCCCCTCCCACCCCTCTGCCTCCTCAGACCTCCACACAAGAGCGGCAGAGCGAACGAGCGGCCACAGCCATCGTTGCTTTTAAACAAGCTCCGCTTGCTGCTCATCCCGCTCCTTCTTCCTCCTCCTCCTCCACCCTTCTGCCCTCAGCAGCAGCAGCAGCAGCAGCCGAGCCGGAAAAGGGACGCTTTGGCAGGGCTTCCGCAGCGCCGCCAAGGACCGCCGCGCGAGGTCGGCGGTCCTTGGGGGCGCTGCGGAAGCCGTGCCAAAGCGCCCCTTTACTGGCTGCAGGGACCACGCCGCCGCTTCTTCTTCTTCCTCCTCCTCCTCCCCTTCTGCCCTCAGCAGCAGCAGAAGCAGCCGAGCCGGGAAAGGGGCGCTTTGGCAGGGCTTCCGCAGCGCTGCGGAAGCCCTGCCAAAGCGCACCTTTCCTGGCTCGGCGGCTGCAGGGACCGCGCCGCCGCTTCTTCTTCTTCCTCCTCCTCCTCCCCTTCCGCCCTCAGCAGCAGCAGCAGCAGCCAAGCCAGGAAAGGGGTGCTTTGGCAGGGCTTCTGCAGCGCTGCAGAAGCCCTGCCAAAGCGCACCTTTCCCGGCTCGGCGGCTGCAGGGACCGTGCCGCCGCTTCTTCTTTCTCCTCCTCCTCCTCCCCTTCTGCCCTCAGCAGCAGCAGCAGCCAAGCCAGGAAAGGGGCGCTTTGGCAGGGCTTCTTTGAGAGAGCACCCGTCTACGGATGGGCCCTGTGGGAACATAGAGCCAGTCCTGATACTTCAAAAGATCCCCCTCCGAATTCCATGGGGAAGCCAGCCCTACTTCCGCCTTTCATCACTCCACCCATTCATCACCCGGCTGCACATCCCATATCAGAGACTGTATGCTCACGGGATAATAAACTGCAGCGCAGGATGCGATGGGTAGAACTATCCGGGGTGGAAACGAGTACGCAGGGTCAGAGTTCTCTGATTTCCTAGGCAGGGCATCCACCCTTGGATTCCACACACCATGGATGCACGGTACATTGTGCGAGTGGGGTATCAGAGCTGCACAAACGTGCTGGTTGTCCAATATGATAGTTTGTTACTGCCGCAGGCTGCGCAACTCTTCTATTCTTCTTGGGGCAACTCCCATCCAGGTGTCCAGGATCCCCACAGTAGAAACACAACCCCTCAGCACGTCATCTGTCCATCTCTGGATGTGACACTCGGGGTCTGACAGCACCCAACTCCATGGGCTCCTCCCATTCCACTTCAGTCTCTTGATGAGGTTTAAGGTTTAAGGTTTAATAAAATTTGTATGCCGCCCACTCCCATCGGGAGTCTGGGCAGCTCACAACAAGACAGAAACAATTTAAATAAATAAAAATACAATATTAAAATTCACATCATCCATTACATCTAAGTGGGGGCTGGATATCAATCAACAGCCCCAGGCCTGCCGGAACAACCAGGTTTTGATGGCTTTACAGAAGGCCGGGAGAGTGGTAAGGGTCTCTGCGGGAGATCGTTCCACAGGGCTGGCGCAGCAACAGAAAAGGCCCTCCCCCGGGGAGCCGCCAACGGGCATTGTCTGGTTGACGGCACCCAGAGGAGGCCCAACCTATGCGATCTTGTTGGTCGTTGGGAGGTGAGTGGCAGGAGGCAGTCTCTCAGGTAGCCAGATCCTAAACCATGTAGGGCTTTAAAAGTAACAACTAGCACCTTGACACGCATCCGGAGACCAATGGGGAGCCAGTGCAGCTCGCGGAGGATCGATGTAACATGGGTGTATCTAGATACACCCCATATCGCTCACGCGGCTGCGTTTTGGACCAACTGTAGTCTTCGAATACTCTTCACGGACAGTCCCATGTAGAGCGCAGTACAGTAATCCAGTCTTGAGGTGACGAGGGCATGAGTGACTATTCAAAGTGCCTCCCGGTCCAGGTAGGGCCGCAACTGGTGCACCAAGCGAACCTGGGCAAAAAAAACCCGGTCACAGCCGACAGGTGGTGCTCTAACGTCAGCTGTGGGTCCAGGAGGACACCCAAATTGCGAGCCCTCTCTGAGGGGTGTATAATTTCACCCCCCAGGCTAAGAGGTGGAATATCTGGATTGAGTGCAAGCTTGTTCTCTCCCATCCAGACCCTGACAGCCTCCAGGCACTGGCACATCACTTCCACTGCTTCACTGAGCTGGCATGGGGCGGACAGATACAATTGGGTATCGTCCGCATATTGATGATATTTGATCCCGTGCCGGCGTATGATCTCACCCAGTGGCTTCATGTAGATGTTAAATAGGAGGGGGGACAGGACCAAACCCTGCGGCACCCCATATTTGAGGGGCCTAGGGGTTGACCTCTGTCCTCCAACCAACACTGACTGCAACCTGTCCGAGAGGTAGGAGGAGAACCACCTTAAGACAGTGCCTCCCACTCCCACCTCCCATAACCATCGCAGAAGGATACCATGGTCGATGGTATCAAAGGCCGCTGAGAGGTCAAGGAGCACCAGGATAGAAGAATGACCTCTATCCCTGGCCCGCCAGAGATCATCTATCAGCGTGACCAAAGCAGTTTCCATGCCATAACCAGGCCTGAAACCTGACTGAAAGGGATCCAGATAATCTGCTTCATCCAAGGTCCGCCGGAGTTGAAAGGCCACCACCTTCTCAACAACCTTCCCTATGAATGGGTGGTTGGAGACTGGACGATAGTTGTTTAAAATGGCTGGGTCTGGGGATGGTTTCTTAAGGAGGGGTCTCACCACCACATCCTTTAGAGGCTGCGGGAAGGATCCCTCCAGAAGAGAGGTGTTAACAATCCTCTGGAGCCAGCCACGTGTCACCTCCCTGCTGGTCGAGACCAGCCAGGAGGGACACGGGTCCAGTAAACAGGTGGAGGCACTCACCGCTCCCATGGCCTTGTCCACTTCCTCAGGAGCGACAAGTTGAAACTCACTCCATAAAATCCAATCAGGACCTTCCCCCGGCACCTCGGCTGGTACCGTCCAAGTGGAGTCCAGGTCCGTCCGGATCCGAGTGATTTTATCTGCCAGAAACTGAACAAATTCCTCAGCTCTACCCTGCAAGGGTTCGTCTGCATCCCTCCCTTTCAAGAGGTAGTGGGCTATCCTAAACAGGGCGGCTGGGTGAGATTCTGCGGATGCAATAAGAGCGGCACATTTCAGTGAGGGGGACTCCTCCCTCATGGCCCAGCCAGGTCTCAGTAATACATGCCAGGTCTGGCCACTCGTCTAATATTAGGTCCCGGACAAGGGGAGCTTTGTGAACCACAGACCTGGCATTTAGCAACAGCAGCCTGAGACCAGGGCCAGGGCTCTCGCCATCTGGTCCTGGAGTGGAGCTAACAGGGCTGGAAGGAGGGATCTCTGTGACGTAGCGAACCCTCCTTCCCTGGTAATGGCTAGCCCTGTAGTTCCCATCAAATCTGCCTCTCCCAACGATGACCGGAATGCACCAGGCCATCCCCACAGCCGTAGACCCCATTTCCCCTCCCGTAGCCTCCGTTCTCCCCGGCAGGCCATTCATATCAATCATTCTAGGACGGGAGGTAGGCCTGGGCCCCCTACCACTTCTGCTACAGCACTCAGTGGAGGAGGCACCAGGCTGCACTCCCATGCATACCACAGTCACCCACTCAAACAATCCCCACTATAGACAGTTAAAAGTACAAAGATACAGTAAATAATTAAAATTAAGTGGGCACAAGCATCCACAATCATACCATACACACCTCATCCATAGAATTGTGCAGAACTTAAGCCCAATCAAGTGGGTTTGTGCAAATATGGCGGTGAGGGTCCAGAGTCAATGATGGATGGGATAGCTGCAGATGGGGGGGGGGGGGCATAAGTGCCAGATTAAGACAGGAGGCAGTCTGAAGCCTTGCCCCCCACCCCGTTTCTTGCTGTTAGTCCAAGGGGCACAGTCCCGAGAGGGCATAGATGAAGCAGAGCGGCGTTAAGAACAATGGTAAGGGGGGTGGGTGGGGGCAAAGGGTCCAAAAGTCCAAAGTTCGATTATGGCTGGAGTGATGGCTGACCTGACCTGGGGTGTGGTCATAAAAAGTCTTCTTGCAGGGCAGCAGATGGTGGATAATGAGTGGAAAGAGAGGGGAGGGGGGAAGCCTGGGAAGGCTGGGAAGGCTGTTGCAGCAGTAGCAGCACAGGCCAACCACCCAATCCTGGTAGACATGGTCCAATAGTTAAGCCACTCACCACTCCTCCTCGAGGCCCCAATACAGCACATTATCTCCAAAGTTTGACAAACCAAGTCTGGGGGTCCAGTGTCAAGGTTGGGATTCGCATGCTGCCCCAGCCGCACACCACCCTAGCACCATCGCCGCCGCCGCCACTGATCTCACAATGATACCATCATCATCATCACAAGCCAGCATGGAGATGGAAAAGTTTCAGGAGCGTTCGTCGCCCAGGGCCACCTAAGCAACCCCCCCCACCGCCCAAATACTCCCCAGGCCTGCTTGATGGATGGTCTTACATAGGGGACTCCTCCCTTCAGAGTCTAGGAGCTAGGAGTCTAGGAGCTTGCTGTCCCAGCGCCATCGCTGCCGCCACTGCCAAATTCAAAACACCGATCTCAGAGCGCCGCTGTCTTTGCCGCAAGCCAGCATGGAGATGAGAGAGTTTCCGGAGCGTTCAAAACGTCTATGGGCCGTTTAAGTGACCCCCTTTCAACCAAATGCTCCCCCGGCCTGCCCAATGGATAGCGTCGACGGGGGACTTCTCCCTTCGAAGGTCTAGGAGCTCCGTCCCTCACAATTCTGTTCTCTCTTCGCGAGGCTCGAGCATTTCACTCGAGCAGCCATCTTTCATTCCTTGCACATGCACCCAGTAGTCATGAACTGGCATGCTAGTGGTCTCCTGGAATGCACAGTGAGGCCTCCGCCTCTGCAGCTGGGCCTCTATCTGGAGGCATAAGTGGACCAACACGTCAAACGTCGGTGGCCTGTCCACCCTCGCCAGTTCATCTTGTAAGGCATCAGACAACCATCTTAGAAAGTATCCATCAGAGCTGGTTCATTCCACGCTGAATCCTGGCTACACAGCCTGAATTCACTCACATACTCTTGTAATGAACCACTCCCCTGCTGCAGTGACTTAAGACGTCTGATTGCTATTTCCTCCTTAATGGGATCCTCAAACATTCACCTAAAATACTGACAAAATCCCTGGAAGTCATCCAACAAAGGGCTAGGCTGGGTTAACAAGGGTGTAGCCCAACGGGCAGCTGTGCCTGAGAGCAAACTAATAGTAAATCCCACCTTCATCCGGTCAGTGGGAAAGTCCTCAGCTCTCAAACTCAGGAACAGCTGGCATTGTCCCAGAAATGCTGCAAACATGGCTTGATTTCCAGCAAACTTATCCGGCATAGCCACTGGGCACTTCCTCCTTGGCTGTGGGGGGGTTACAGATCTCTGCAGCTGAGAAATTTGATCAGCCAATACTGTTATTGGCTGGGCCAGTCTGGCGTTCTCAGTGTAAAGTTGCTCCATAATTATATGAATGGAGGTTTGTCTGGGCAGAAGTCAAACTGTTCTGACCCCCACCTTGCCCGTTCAGAAACTACAGCCACACACAGCTTGCAAAGGAATGTTTTTATCAGTCCCGGCTCTTGCTGGCTGCGAGCCCAAAATAAACACAGATAAATTCTCTGGCAAAAGTAAACTACAGCAAACAGGTTTATATAAATCAAATCACTTATCCAAGAGCTTTTTCTCGATGGTTGCAAACAAACAGAGAACTTGACTAGAACAAGAACGGAATGGAACGGAACGTTGACTTCTGCAACCAGGGCATGGCACCATCAGTCATTTTTATCCACAGGAGGAGACCCTAACGAGCAACAGCTGCTTGTTATCCTCTCCTGTGAGTCGGTCAGCCCATGCATCCCAAAACAACTCACAGGAGGTTTCTGCCGAGTCACAACAGTTACCTATAGAAAGGAATTGTTCACAGAGATGCACGAGTCTGAACCTGAATTGTGTGAACTTTACTCTTTCTCCAATCATCCTTGTAAGATTATGGGAAATGTTGAGGAGCTATGTTGAGGAGCTCGATGCATTTATCCCTGATGTTTATTACATACCTACAGCAAGTAGTAATTTGCTTAGTCAGAGTCACTTGTCTAGAATGTTAAAGTACCAGGTTCACCACCTCAAAAAAGCAAGTTACATAGTTAAAAGTGGAGATATTGTTGCTGAAACCATGCTAATTGGTAGTGTTTATTACATAAAACCAAAGTCTAAAACACAGGCAAGTATGCAAACTCCAAAAGAGGAGAGCACAGGCCCAGAGAGAGATGTTCCAGTGAGAGATCCTGTAGCTACTCCAAAGGCTCCTAAAGCCAATAAAAAGAAAATAAGAAAACAGGTTGCTCAGAGCAAGCCTGAGGTTCCTCACAGAACTGTTAATATTGCAAATTCACTAACTGGTAAACCTTTGCATTCTAGCTGTATCCACAAGTGGCATAGAAGATTGGGGCATGCCAGTTTCCGTGTTCTTAACAAAATGCCGGAGTTCACAAAAGGTTTGGATCTGAATGGGTGTAAGGTGTTTTTGGATTGTGCTGTCTGCAAGAAGGCCAAATCCAAAGCAGCAGCCATTCCCAAACAGGCTACACACCTGTCAACACACATTTTTGATTTGGTACATACTGACATAGTAGGTCCTTTTCCGCCAACACTTGGTGGTAGAAAATATTTTCTAACAATTGTTGATAATTACTCTAGATATGGATATGTATATCCTATGAAAGAGAAATCTGAGGCCTTTCAGATCTTTAAAGACAGTGCAGCTCTTCTTTCTACCCAACACCAAGTTTGCATTGCCAGAATACAGAGTGATTGTGGTGCCGAATTCATGTCTCAGCGTTTCCAGGACTGGATGCGTAAGAATGGAATTCTTCATCAGACATCGGCCCTGTACACACCGGAGTACAGAGTACATAACGGAGTCGCAGAATGAAGACAAGGGGTCCTACAAACCATGATGCGTTGTCTCTTAGAGGACGCCAATCTCAGTAATCCATACTGGGGTGAAGCTATCAAATATGCAAATTACATTGTCAACCGTGTTTGGAGCAGTGTAATAAATCAGACTCCTTTCTTCATGATGTATGGCTACAAGCCTGATCCCAAGAACCTCCATATTTTTGGTTCATACACTATGGTGAACATTCCCTCAGCTCAACGAAGAAAAGGAGGTCCAGTAGCAAAGAGACTAAGATTTATGGGTATTGATGATATTTCAAAATGGAGCAAATTTATTGACTCTAGACATGTAATTGTGATTTTCCAATCTGCTAATTTTGAGGAAGATGTTGACTGGTCCAGGATTCATTCCAATGATCCTGAAGTTTATTTTCCTAGAGATGATGTTGTAGATGCCACGCAGCCTGATGACCAAAATTCACAGTCAGATATTGCATCCATTAGTTCTTCTCAACGTGATGTTCCGTCTTTGCGAGCTGCGGAAGCTGATGCTAGTGATGAATGTGAAGACGAGGATGAAGCAGAAGAATGGACTGTTGTTCCGAGACATTCCAAGAGGGTCACAAAGGGAATCCCTCCACAGCGATATTCGTGGCAATTGTCAAAAACACCCTTGCCTTTGATTTGCAATGTTACACTTCCTCCTGATATGTTCACACAAATCAAGCATCTTCCTGATTCAGAGCAAGAGAAGTGTATGAGGCAATGCAGAATGAAATGGACTGTCTAAAGAAACTTAAGATATTTACACCGGCAAAACCTCCAGCAAACAAAAAGGTCATTGGCACTCAATGGATCTACAGAATCAAAAAGAAGCCAAATGGTGAGTCATTGTACAAGGCCACACTTGTAGCTCAGGGTTTTGCTCAACGTTATCCTGAGGATTACACAAACACTTACTCACCTACAATCAGAGAGTGTAAAAATTGCTTTAGCCACTGCAACTATCCTTGGTTTAGAAGTTTTCCAGTTTGATGTTGACACGGCTTATCTACATGCTGACCTAGATGAAGAAATCTACGTGAGAGGTCCTCCAGGATTCCGACAGTAAAAAGGGATACCTGGTTCCTAAACAAAAGTCTTTATGGTCTGAAACAGTCCGGTTTAATGTGGTACTTATGTCTTACTGACAAACTATGGCAGGGTTGCATCCTGTCCCCCTCCCTCTTCAACTTCTATATTAATCCCCTGTTTGATCTTTTACAGAACCCTGATTTCCATCCTCCTAACCTAGCACAACTCAAAGTGCCAATTCTCTTATGTGCTGATGACGCCACTATCATTTCACAAACCCCCATAGGACTGAAGAGAGCAATTAGGGCAACACCCGGCTATTGCAGGCAAAACAAGTTGGTCCTTAACTTCGATAAATCAAAAATTTTAGTTTTTGCTAAAAGACCAAACCAATACTCATGGAAATTAGAAGGATATAATTTGGAACAGGTTAGAACATTTAGATACCTTGGTGTGGTTTGCCACTCGCTAAGGACATGGAAGGCACACCTGGATCACACATTGCAAGTAGCCATTAGGTCCTCAAATGCAATCAAACATTTCTTTTATACAGGTGGAGGTCAGTTAGTACCTGCTGCCTTAAAACTTTTTGAGGACAAAACATTGGCACAAATTCTTTACGGGACACAATCAGGAATCCTTGCAAAGAGAGAATTGTTAGAACCCATACAAACAAAATTCTTAGCTGCACCCAATGGAACTCCAAATGCTCAGTTAAGAATTGAGACAGGCATGCCTCAAATTAAAGTAAGAGTGTGGAAGACGATGATCATTTATTGGCTTAAAATGCATTTCTTTCCAGAGGGACTGTCCCCACTGACAATTTCCCTTCCCCCTGGAAACAAGCAATTGATCACAAGCTGGGCTCTTATGGGCTCTCACCATTATTCTTAATGTCCCTACGCTTTGAGCAAGCAAAGCAAGTAGTAATTAATAGAATGAGGGACATGGAGTTCCAAGAAGCACTAAATAGGTTGCTTCTCCACAGTAGGACAGAATCAAACAAGGTGTGTGGGAATTGGCACGATATCTAAATGACCCGATCTCCCCAAAACAAAGAATAGCTTTCTTCAGAGCCAGATTTAATATTCTTCCTTCAGCACTCCTCCAGGGCAGGTATAAGAGAACACCTATAGCAGAACACGTTTGTATATGTGGTAAAGGAGAAGTGGAAGATAATTCACATGTTCTATTACACTGCGAGCTATACAGAGCTTGTAGGTCTGCACATATTCTCCCCTTATTAGAGAGATTGCCAGGGAGGGCAGACCATTTTTATCTAGGCTTTCTCCTCCAGGACACTAACCCAGTTACCACGTATGCAGTGGCAAAGTTCTGTGCTGCTGCAATTTCCATAAGAAAAAAATGGGCTACAGAAGTATAGTACCATCTTGTACCAATTATCTGGATGTACCTCTAACAATCTTTGGACCATTATGTTATTATCCACTTTTAATGTCAATACTTTTTAATTATATTTTAATGTTAGTATTTTTTAATATAGTGTAAAAACTAATGTGTATTGCTGGTCTTCGACTGTAATAAAGATTTTACTTACTTACTTACTGACAAACTAAATTCAATGGGCTTTATTTAGTCCGAAACTGATGTGTGCGTGTTCACAAAAAGATCTAACAATATGTATGAGATAATTCTTGTTTATGTTGATGATATTGTTTATATTGGTCCAAATAAGAAAATGAGTGAGATTTTTGCTAAAGCTTTGCAGAGATACTTCACATCGAAATCTTTAGGTCATATTAGTACTTACATAGGTGTTCAGATTGACAAAACACAGAAGGGGTTTAGTCTTTCACAAGAGGATAAAATTGAACACGAGCATCAGTGTAAGAAGATTTGCCTTATTTGATGATGTACCTGAAGTCTGCTCAACTGGCAAAAAGAAGGGGTGTCACAATGTTGTGGGTTTTTTTGCCAGCTGTGCGTATATTCTAAGACATAAGGTAGGCTGGCTCTTCTCTGTAAGCCTACTACGCATGTCTTTTTTGCTTTTTCTTCTTTCTCTTTTGCCTGCCATGAGGAGGTAGGCTAGGAACTTTACCAGAATGTAGTTATTAGCCAGTAAGTTTGTTTGTTATTTATTTTACAATAAAAATGTGTTTTCTTAGAATCTATCTCGGGTTTATTTTACTTAATCATAAGGTATACTCCAAGGAAAAACTACGATTCACCCCTCATGAAAAACACAGGGCTTGAATTTCCAACCCTCACACCTAACAACCCTGTAAGAGTTGAGCTGAGAGAGAGTGATTTCACCCAGGAGACTTTCATCGCTAAGCAGAACTAGAATTCAGAGTTTCCTGGTTTCTAGCTTGGTGCCTTAAACCAAACCTTTTGGCACCAGCAACTTTTTTCATGGAAGATAACTTTTCCATGGCCTGGAGTGGGATGGTTTCAGTATCACTTACTTGCTTGCCACTAACCCATTTCATTGAAGACAATTTTTCCATGGATTGTAGAGAATGGCTTCGGTTTTGCTCACCTGCTGCTCACGTCCAGCAGTGCAGTCTGATTCCTAACAGACCACAGACTGGTACTAGACTGTAATCCAGGGATTGGGGACTCTGCTTTAAACCATTACATCAATCTGACTCTCTTTGATTTGCAGTTTGCTTTTTTACCATTATTTTCCATTGAGTGAACACATATCAGCAGAGAAGGTTTGTTGTTTTAAAACCTACAGTGTCTTCTAAAAAGCTAGTTCCATGATGTAGAAGTACATGCAGATAAATAAACCCTGTAAATACCATTACATCAAGGCATCATAAATTATTTGAAGGTTCCAATAATGACTTCATGTAAAAGTGTGACAGCACAAACTCCATGGTTAAATAAGCTAAGGTCATAAGAATCCATATATCCCATCACAACTGCCAGGCATTTTTCTAAGGAACAATTTAATAATCTCTCCAACTACTAAAAAACATAAAGCCTTTTATGCATTTTCAAATTTACACAAACTGCTATCTTGCTTGTTGAAGACATGATAAATAATTTAATAGGATACTTAATAGGGCAAACTGACATTAGTAAATGAAACATTATTAAAAACCACCTTGAATTATCTCGAAATTAAATTTAATTTTCAGTGTAATAAATATTGAGAGACTCTATTCAGTACTCATATTTTATAATGATGTTGATTTTAATAAACTTTACAGGAAGACTTTTCTAGTTTTTGTATATAGTCATTTTTATAACATTGAGCTGGAATTCTTTTTGCTTTATTTTGACCAATTCTGCTACCAATAATAAAATCATATCTTGTTTATCTTGTGCAGAAATAAATACAGTTTGCCTGCCTATTATATTATAGATCATGTTTACATATTTGTTTCTGCAACAGAGTCATATATTTGTGTTCAGTTTTAAAAATTAAGATGGAATACTGTATAATTAAAAACATACTGTATAATTAAATTTTAATCTTTTAAAAAAACTAAAAATCTTTCAGTATGCATACTTGGTACTCACAGAACATTATAGGAAAACAAAAGCAAGCTTGTGTTAGAACAATAATCTTAAAAATAAATACATAAACTTATATATTTTATTTAATGCTTGAAACTATCTTTATTTTGGTTTCAAGCATTTTTAAATCCTCCCCATCCCTCGTATGAAGATGCAAGTGATGAACTATTAAACAATCCAAATATTCTTATTATAGATTCACATATAGTATAGCAAACCAGATCCAAATGCGAAGCTTATATTATGATGTCACAACATATACTCCATCATGTTGGCATTATTGTGGTTACAAACAGAATTTTTTTCTTTCTAAACAATTAATGTTTTTTGCTAAATAATATGGAAAGTATCCGGCAATATGGCAAATTTTTTAAATGATTGGAAACATGGACAATCAGAAATGAAAGCTAAATTTTCTATTTTTGTCTATTTTTCAAATTCTTCACAAGGACCTTGGATAGCCAGATGCTTTTAATAATATGAAACGTATCATCCCAAAATGTAAGCCATTCAAAAAACCTGCCACTTGCAATTGTCTGATGATGATTTTGCTGTTGTTAATAATTATTATTTATAGTAAATAATATAGTAAATAACAATATAGTTTTATACTTTTAGATATTATGTAAATTAAGCATTACTTACATAACAGCAAATGTTCTCTAGTCTTTGATCATTTTCATATGCACATACAATATAAAAGTTTTAAAAAATTCTGCTTCAAAATACACATAAGCAAGAAAGACAGATTGAAAGAAAATATGTACCTTATGGCTAAAAATCAAGATTTGAAAAAGTACATGGGTTTTTAGTTGAAACTAGAATATTTTAAATGACTTTTTTTAGGTCTAACTGTAAAGAAATGATGTATATTTGGAGAATAGGGATTCAAAAGAATCATTCAATGAGTTACTTTTGAAAATCTGCCCACATATTTCTCTTTGTCACAGTTTCTCCAAGTGCACAGAAGCAGACTATTGACTGCTTGAATTGCAAGATTTAAATGACCTTAGGTATTTTTTAAGGCAGTAGTTACAAATGATAGCTTTTTTTATTCCCTGACAAGCAGTGAGCATCTCTAATTTGATTTTTTACATTTCAGAGAGGAACAAAACTGGGAAAATGTCCTGGTGCTGACATGAGTTATTTACCGAATTTCTGGAGACTTAAAGCATGTTTGATGCTGAGTTTGAGAAGCATTTGAAACAATAATTTAGTAATAAAGCCTTAATGTTGAATTCTTAATAGAATTAATATATTTATAATTTCAACAATTTCACTAAGGTACAACTATAAGATAGGTGTATATGACAAACATGGCATGTCTATGTTGCTTGGAAAAAAAAAAGGTCAGAGTGCATCAGAGTGCAAGCAGGTGGTAGGTTTGTAGTCCACTGCAATGCAAAACACCTTGTTTGCTTTCAAGTATGAAGGGCTGGACAATCAATGTGAAATGTCTACAAATGTGAAAATTCAGGGGAAAATAATCTGTTCTTTTCCCCCCTGAAAAACCAGAATGACTTGCTCCAATGACATATTTTATTTTAGAATAATAAATATAATAACACATGGAGTATACACATCACCGTCTAATCCTTTGGACTTGAAAGCAAGTTACGAGAAGGAGGCCAAAGAAAAAACCAGTAGCCGATTGGAGTGGTCCTGGAGAAGAAGATTACAAGATCTCCCATGCCATGAGACTCCTTGAAGAGGCATGGACTGAATGTCGAAGCCAAGAGAGAGCAGTGGAAAGAGAACCGACAGAGGAGTTGGAACAAAGGTACTCGATGCATAGTTTAAGGGAGAGTGAAGGGGCCGAGGGGGGTTGTGCGCAAGAAAACCCAGAACCAGCCTCTCCCCCTGCGGCTGGAGTCATTCAAAGGGCAGGGGGGGCCCCCAGGCGACGCCGGATGGCTAAGGTCCCTCCCTTAACCGTAAAATATGATGGTGATCCCAAAGGTCTTGGGTTGTTTATAATTCAGGTCTGGAATTATATGGAAATCTATGGACCTGATTTAGAGACAGATGAAATGAAAGTGAGAATGGTGTTAATGGCCTTAGAGAAGAAAGCAGCCAAATGGATGGTCGCCTACAGAAATGCAATTCCCCTCTCCTGAGGAATTTTGATGATTTTGTGGCAGCCATGAGAAGGAAGTTCGATGACCCTTTGACTGAAAGACGCGACCGCCTGAAATTTACAGCTCTTAAGCAGGGAAACAAAACTGTCCCGGATTATGTGCAGGAATTTCAAGAATTATCAGCTTATATGAGGGGGTGGTTGGAAGAGGCTTTGCTGGATCAGTTTGCTGAGGGATTGAATAAAGAAGTGTATTGACAATGCATAAACAGATGCCTTCCCCGGCGGTTAACAGTCTGGTATGAAAACGCTGCAGACGTGGAATTGGATTTAGCCAGGCTTCAGTGCACGAAAGAGGGAGATGTTGAGAAATCCCCCCAGCAGTCCCAAAACCCCCTCCCCGCCCCAGGAGAAAGGGCAGGGGAGGTTTTGCAGGCAAAACCAAGCCTTTCACTTGTTTCCGTTGTGGGAAGGAGGGCCATCGTGCTGTGAATTGCCGCGTCAAATTGCCTCAGCCCGCCCCCCCTGGAGGGAGGGGAAATCAGTGAGACTTTCAAGTAAGAGAAAGGAAGCTGCTTTCACTGCTGAGAATGTTTCCCAACACTTCCAGCCAGAGGAGGAGGGAGGCGTGAGCCCCAGCTCGTCTGACGAATCGGATGGGAAGGAGTCTCATTGCTGGGTAAGTTCCAGAACTGGCCCCATGCTTATCCCAATTGAGCTGAGAGTGCCATCTTCTGGTGCAACTGAAAAACTTTTAGCTCTGCTAGACTCAGGCTGTTCCTGCTGTATGATAAGTCCTGAGATGGTGGAGAAACTAGGATTGAAGTTAAGAACTTTGAAAACCCCTTTTGTTTTTTGCCAAATTAATGGTTCTATTGCGGGAGGCGGCCCTGCTCATTTTTCTACAGAACCCATAGAGATGAGAATGGGGACCCACCAAGAATTAATAACTTTTATTGTGGCACCTGGGATGGACTGACCCCTTATTTTGGGACTCCCCTGGCTTCGTAGATGGAACCCCCGCATTAACTGGAGAGAGGGTTGGTTATGAATTCGCACCAACGTACCCCCTGGGACAAAGGTTGAGACTCCTGACTCTGACACTACTGCACCCACGTTGGCAGCCAGGGGGCAGGAGAGAATTGTAGGGGAGGAACGAATTCCAAAGGAGTATTGGGATCTCAGGGTTTTTTTAGTGAGAAATCTTCTGATAAATTACCCCCCCCCAGACCCACAGATTGCACCATTGATATTTTGCCTGGGGTAAAGCTTCCAAAGCCCCAAATATATTCAATGTCCCCTAGGGAAATGGAGGAAATGAGGAGATTCATTGATAAGAACTTGGAAAGGGGTTTCATTGAACCGGTGAGACCCAAGGTAGCAGCTCCTGTACTATTCAGAGAAAAGAAAGATGGCTCCCTGAGATTATGTGTTAATTTCAAAAACCTGAACGCCATCTCTTCTCAGAACCTCTACCCGTTGCCTCTGATGAAGGACATGCTGGCTCAACTTGGGAGGGGCCATATTTTTACAAAGTTGGACTTAAGAGAGGCCTATTATAGAGTCAGAATTAAAGAGGGAGATGAATGGAAAACTGCTTTCAACTGTCCCCTTGGCTGTTTCCAATTTCAGGTGATGCCATTTGGGCTACAGGGGGCGCCAGCGGTATTCATGCAACTGATTAATGAAGTTTTGCATGACCATCTTTACTAGGGCGTTATCGTATAGTTAGATGATATCCTTATTTACACTGAAACACGTGAAGAACACGTGAAGCTGGTTTGTACAGTGCTGAAGAAACTTCGGGCTGCTGAACTCTACGCCAAATTATCCAAGTGTGAATTCTATCAGGAGAATACCTAGGCTATCGCATCTCCCACGATGGTGTTGAAATGGACCCTGCTAAGGTCAAAGCGGTCACTGAGTGGGAGGCCCCGCGTACATGCAAGCAGTTGCAGAAATTCTTGGGTTTTGCTAATTTCTATCGCCAATTTATTCCCTCTTTTGCTAGGATAGCTCTTCCGATAACTAACCTCCTTAAATCGAAAGGTGGGCCGAAACCCAAACCTAGCAAGCCGCTGGATTGGAACATGGAATGCCAAGCTGCCTTCGAGAAGTTAAAGCGGCTTTTTGCAGAGGAGCCAGTCCTCAAACACCTGGACATGGATGCCCCTTTTGTGGTCCAAGCTGACGCCAATGATGTAGCTGATGGGGCTGTGTTACTTCAAGCTAATAATCAAGGTAAATTGCAGCCCTGCGCTTACACCTCTCGCAAATTAACCGACACAGAGAGACATTGGGCCATTTGGGAAAAGGAAGCTTTTGCTGTTCGCTGGGCTTTGTCCACCTGGCGCTATTTTCTTGAGGGCGCCAAACACCCTCTCAAGGTATGGACTGTCCATAAAAATTCGGAAGCTTTAAGGACGCCCAGAAAAATTTCCCCTAAACAGATGCACTGGGCTCAGCATTTCAATAGATTTAATTTTACCTTGAAATTCAATTCAATTCAATTCAATTTATTGAACTTGTATGCCGCCCTATTCCCGGAGGGACTCAGGGCGGCGAACAAACACATGGGGAAGGGGCCATACAAAACACATAAAACAAAAAACAGAAAACAGAAAAGTTCCCGCCATATCTGCCCCTCCCTGTTATGACCGTAATGTTCCGGCCCACTCCCGGGTCCATGGTCTGGAACGGTAGGGAAGTTAATGTCAGTTTATTAGTTTTTATTATTATTAGAATTTGTTTTGATAGTTTTATTAGAATTTGTAGGCCGCCCTTTTCCCTGAGGGGACTCAGGGCGGCTCACATAAAACTAGGAAGGGGGGGAATACAAACAACAAAATAGAGACATATAGTAAAATAGTAGGCAACATGCATTCATCATTCGGGAGGGGCTACTATCTTTATCCCCAGGCCTGACGGGCGAGCCAGTTCTTCAAGGCTATGCGGAAGGCCTGGACGGTGGAGAGGGTACGAATCTCCACGGGGAGGTCGTTCCAAAGGGCCGGGGCTACTGCTGAAAAGGCCCTCCTCCTTGTAGTTGCCAGCCGACACTGGCTGGCCGATGGGATACGGAGGAGGCCTAATCTATGAGATCTTATCGGTCGTAGGGATGTAATTGGCAGAAGGCGGTCTCTCAAGTATCCAGATCCACTGCCATGTAGGGCTTTATGGGTGATTAATAGCACCTTGAAGCGCATCCGGAGATCAACAGGTAGCCAGCGCAGCTCGCGGAGGATAGGTGTTATGCGGGTGAAACGAGGTGCACCCGCAATCACTCGCGCGGCTGCGTTCTGCACTAGCTGAAGTCGCCGGATGCTCTTCAAGGGCAGCCCCATGTAGAGCACATTGCAGTATTCCAGCCTAGAGATCACAAGGGCCCGAGTGACTGTTGTGAGAGCCTCCCGATTCAGGTAGGGCCGCAACTGGCGCACCAGGCGAACCTGGGCGAATGCCCCCCTGGTCACAGCCGTTAGGTGGTGGTCAAATGACAGCTGTGGATCCAGGAGGACTCCCAAGTTGCGAACCCTCTCTGTTGGAGGGAGGGAGGTGCAAGACATGCTCCCCGCCCACGTCCTCTTCGTCCTCTGCTTAAGTGGGAATCTCAGCGAAGCTGGGAGTGGATTCAGGGGGCCTAGCTCGCTCCAAGATGATGGTCCGGAGGACAAGAGCAGAGGCAGAATACATTCCAGGGAGAAAGAACTTTATGGCTGATGCTTTATCCAGGCTTCCTCAATACAACTGTTCTAAGCTCAGTGTGTTGCAGCCTGTCATTCCCGCGACGAGCCTCGCTGCTCCTGTTGTTACTAGACGTCAAGCAGCTTCTAAGGTAGAGGTCACTCAGGACTTTCTTTCTAACCTAAAAAAGGCCCTCAATGATGATGTTTGGTTCCGACAGCATGTGAATGAATGCACGATGAGAGATGAATTGCCTTGGATTGGGGCGAAATTGTATGTCCTGCGTCCCTTAGGCCCATTGTTCTTCAACGGGCTCCTGGCTCCCGAATGGCGGGGCACTTTGGATTCGTCAAGACGCTCCACCTAGTCAAGCGAAAATTTTGATGGCCCTCTTTGAAAAAGGACATTGAGAGATATGTTGCCAGTTGTCCTGTTTGTGCTGCTGCTAAACGCCCTCCAGGTAAGCCCCAAGAGTTACTCCAGTCAGTGGCTCGCCCAGTGGCACCGTGGAAGGAGATCTCCATGGATTTCATTGTCGAACTTCCTGAGAGTCAGGGACACACTGTTATCTGGGTTGTAACCGACCTATTCTCCAAACAGGTCCATTTCATCCCTTGCTCCAAGATTCCCTCTGCCAAATCCCTCGCTAAGATGTTCATCTCCCATATTTACCGCTTACATGGGGTGCCCGACCGCATCATTTCGGACAGAAGTGTACAGTTCACCTCCCTCTTCTGGAAGGAGTTTTTGAAGCGGATTGGCTCCGCCCAAGGATTAAGCTCCGCCCAGCACCCTCAGACTAATGGGGCTTGTGAGAGGCTTGTGAGAGGACTAATTCTGTACTGGAGCAGTATTTACGTTGTTTCATCAACTACCAGCAAGATGATTGGGTAGAGCTATTGCCTCATGCTGAGGTGGTGTACAATAATTCTGTGCATAGCAGCACTGGATTCACCCCTTTCTGTGTGGTGTTTGGCCAGGATTTTGTGCCCATTCT